>NW_026068176.1:545505-595505 GCF_014885135.2 Alexandromys fortis | reverse complement strand
AAATAATAATTTCCACATTATTTGTCAAATGATGAAAATAAAACATGATTGAATTTGGTAAACTTTATTATAGGGTTGTAGAATTCATACAACCAGAACTCCTTACAGCATTCAGCACCTGTACAGCTATGTGGATTTCACAACACAGATATCAGTGAGAAAGAATCATTACATGCGTAAAAAATTACTTCCTCATGACTATTGTTCACATATGAGTCAGATTCATTACAGAGCACCTGATAGAAATGCAAAAAATGTAATCTCTAAAGTCAAGAGAATTGAACAAAATGAAGAATGAAGCAAAAAAATGTTAAGAGATTTGACATGCTTCACACAAAAATGTCAAAAACAACTTGAAATATTTTAAATTTAAAGCATGCTCTTTCCATATGATTTTATCAGGAGCTTGCTTTAAATAAAAACAGAGGATGGACTTTGTCAGGATGTTAGATGACATATTCATGCTGCTTTCGGAATCTAAACCCTATAAATTCAAAAAAAGATCATCATTTAATTTGTTGCAAACAGCAAGCGATGTCAATTAAACTTGAATTGGACAATGGCTTGCAGTGGTTAGTAGTTTTCTCCCCCCCCTTTCCGTTTCCAGTATAAGCAATAGAGTAAATGTATGAGTAAATATCATGAGTATCCCATTACTAAAGTCACACTGTAAGCTGCTGACTTCTTATTACCAAGGATACTCTTCATCTGCCCTTCTTCACTCCTGACAGATCTTGGTTTCAACAATAAATTCATTGGGGAAGTGTCTTATCTTCCAGCATTTGTCAATGGCACGCTTATTGAAACCTGTGAAGACATAAAAAGATGGCTTTTTAGTTGTCTATGTCCATAAGGAGGTATGTCAACATGTTCGTTTCCATGCAGTCTACCCTCACTCTCTTCTGCTCACCCCAAAATAATAAATTACCTACCCAGCAAGAGGTCTCTGCGTCTAAGGCGGAAGGATTTTCGGTTGTTGCAAAGTTGGTAAATAAAAATACCAAGGTTACTAACATCACGGATTTCTTCCACAGCAACCAGGTCTTCACGAACCACATAAGTGTGAGGCAAATACTTGCCACTCTAAAAGTGCAAAGAAAAAAATTAAGACAATAAATTCTTAACGACGGTATTAAAATTCCCACTTACATCCTTTTAAAAATAGACATTATTAAAAATAGAATTCATTTAAGAGCAGTTTTATATACTATTTTTATTATACATATAGACATTTATGAGTTTCAAGTTCAGTGTGCTATTTGCACATACACACAGCATGCATTGATGAAATCCAACCTCCCTTTATGCACCTCCCCCTACATACATGCCCTTCTCAACAGTGTTGTGTGTTCAGGTGAACACTTTTAGCTTCTATATATGAAGAACATAAAGCATTTGTCTGTCTGACTGGCTTACATTGCTTAACATAAAATACCTCAGTTCCATCTATTTTGGCACAGCTTACACTTTTCATTAAAAAATATTTCAACGAGATGGAATGTCTGGCCCAATTCATTAACTTTTTTGAATAATGAAGCAAATTTGGAAGTGCTTATAAGAAATGATCTCTGAAATACATACTGCCAGTTTGCCAAAAAGCTCCACCAGATTCTTTGGAGTCATAACAATGGAAGTATTGAGGGGCATCAGATAACAGTTTCCCAAAAGCAAGTCCAGGTAAGCAGTCATTCCCTGTTGGGGAGGTGAAAAACGATGCGTATTAATACTTCAGATTTTCACGTACCATCAGAACAAACAGCCAGATCTTTTTTGAAAATTTACTACGCCTACCCAACAACAACACAATGAAAAGGTTTGGCTCCAAAAGGCCATTTATTTATGGATAAATTCATTGTATTTCAGTAAAGAAGGACTAGAGAAAAGTTTTGAATAACTGCAAGAAAGACAAATCCACCTTCTCAAAGTCATGGATAATTGCCGCAGGGTCACTATCTGAGAAACTGGGGACCGGCACATCAATGATTGCAATGTTGTCATCCTCACGGATATCAGCCTCCTCGGTCACAGGCAGGAAATATGGCTCTCCTCCATGGAGGGAATTTACAGGATCTTCAGAATCAAAGAAGCACATCTCACCGTGGTAAATGGTGCTCTAAGAGACAAAAGGGAAGTTTAAGACTTTGCAATATTCATCGCCATGACACCTGAACTGTCTCTTACACTCATGTACCGTGTTAACCTGAGACTTGTTTGTTACAGCGTTATGAAACCTAAGCAATGGCAGAGAGTGAAAGGTCATTGAAAACATTCCTCAAGTCTTCATTTCTCTGGTTACCACCACATAGTTATTTAGGTTGCTAATGAAATACATGGCAATTAGTAATTCCAAATAGTAAGAGCTATAAGTATTACCTTAGGCATGAAGTACTTGTAAATGCAGGCTCCACCCACAATCAGCCCAGCCAAGATGAATGAGAGGCCTAGGAGAGTAAGCATGCATCTCCCAGAAGAGCCATCTTTCTCCTGCGTGGCAACTCTGAGCTCCTATTGATTAGAAACAAAAATTAAAAAGATAATATTTTTAGACAGTTGCTTCTGTGTGCAACTTATCACCCCTGAAAAGCAAAATATTTTGAAAACAAACTAATCTAAAGTCATTTGAAGACAGTTTCTGATGCTAATATATATAGAATATCTTCACTAACACTAGCCTTCCTTCTAGCATTTTCAAAATTAAATATAGATATGTTACTTTAAAATATGTACTTGTAGAATGTTAAAATAACCATTAATTTATAGAATGACATATTTTAATAAAAATACTTAATATAGATCTACTTTTTAAACAAATGTTTAATGGATAAAGAGTATTTTTAACTAGATATGATATAGTGCAGGTTGTCTCTAGAAAGTATGCTCTTTAAATAATTGAAACTAATCATAGTTTTATAAACACTGGCTTTTTAGTCTATAGAAATAGACACTTTGCTACTTGCTTTGAAATCAATTTATCAGCTTAAAGGAGTACTAGTAACCTTCAATTCGTTGGCTACTTTTCAAGAAGCTTTATTGTCAAGTTAGAAAGGAATTATTTCATTTTAGAAATTAATTGAAGTTAATTATATATTTTCTAATAGTCCTAACTTTATTATTAAGTATAAAGTTTCCTGGTATTGTCCATTAGTCTATATACTGCAATAATGCTATTTTCCAAGTCCTAGCGTAAACGCTAGATTTAAAAGCAGAGGATTTGCTACATACAGAGCTGTTTGTTAAGCAGTGATTTAAACGTTCTGTCAAATCAATAATTTGCTGACGGATTCTAAAGAAAACAAAAAGTAACTGATTAACTGCACCCTCCATAGGGCATGGAACTAAAAGGCCTACTATTTTCAATTTTCATGTCAAAATATACCCCTCAGCCACATTATTACTCAGCGAGAGAATAAGTGAAGGCAGCAAATCTCAGCCCTGACAATACAAGTTAGTATTAAAAATTATTTTAATTTGTCTACCATTAGAATTTTTCATGAAATTGCTGTTTTGGACATTTAACTGATCTTAAGACAATTTGGTGAAAAATGTATGTTAATGTGCAAAAAAGGAAGGGTAGAGAATCATTTGATAATTTTTGTTCGCAAAATAAATATATTTTTTAAAGGTCAAAATTTGAAATTTATATTTTCTTAATAATTTAATTAAGCTTATTTCATCAATTATATTCAACACATACTGAAATACCGTAATTGTTTTCATTAAAAAATCTAAACTAATATTTAGCAGTACAGAAACCAAATTTTAAATTTTGACTACTAATTACTGTAATACAGTTGTGGGTTCTTAGAAGGCATATTTTAGATAATTAAATTTAGGCGCAGAAAGATGAAATGACTTGCTAAAAAGCACATAATAGCTTAATTTGAAATTCTTTGAGGAATGAATTTTTTTTCTTATTACTGAGACAGAAGAACAATTTGTACTGTAACTTCATTTCTCTTTTCCAATAATTCAGGAAGTTTATCATTAAGCATGGCTAAAGTATGAGGGTCTTGGTTTAGCTAGACACGCCTGGTCAGGAAGAATAAGGATTTCTTTTGTTTTCATTTAACACTGTTGGAATTCAATGTAATTGAATGAATCAATTATCATAGCTAATTTCTTTTCAAAGTGTATTTTAAAAGTTACTGCATATCATTTGCCAATAAGAGTTCAGCGTGTTCGTGTTCGATCTCTGTTGATTAGGCCTAATCCCTGTATCGCAATGTGATATGGCAAGTAGTACTGTCAAAGAGGCCATGGTAGGGTTCTATTGCGGCTTCTCTAAAGCCTAACAAAGAAATAAAATCAAAGAGGAGATATTTGTCTTTAATTATTCCTCATCTCACCACAGGACTGGACAAAGCATTACATATTAATTGAATCTTTCCACAACTCATGAAGTTTTTTGGTGGTGAGGGGAAAAAAGGATTACTGTGTGGCTATTTTTAACTACTGGCATCTAGTTAGACCTCCCCTCAAATCTGGCCATGGTTCATTTATAAAGTTAGTAGGAAGACAACTACATATTTGACCTTCTATTTAATTAAAACCTCAACAATGCAAGGGGGTGTTGCTTTTGAGTTCCAGAATGTGTGATACACAAAAGCTAGTTTGATTGCAGCGTTCAATATTGAAAGTTTCCACGATGGAAGTTCTGCGGCAGCGCATTAACATCTCAAACTGTATGCAGAATTACATTTTACTACATGAACCCACAGCTCACTCAAAACGCTTTTCAAATAGCCACTTTAAACCTAAAAGGGAAAACTTTCTAAAGACAACAGGACAAGTTAGGGCAGATCAAGTCCCATTCCTGCAGATTCCACAGATGCAGAAGAAAATATGGTCGCCTTTTAAAATTGAGATTTTACTGAGGAAAAAAAATGATAGTTTATCAACACTCCAAACGCCGTTGGTTTTTAAAAGAAATATATATATATTGAACTAGACAAACAACCTGGGAAGAGAGAACCTCTCCAGTGCATGGAAAATGAGCTGTTTAAACTGCAACGTTGGAAATGCTTCAGACATCTGTAAGAGGGGAGTGGGATATTGCTCAAGAAGAAATAACAACCAAAAGAAAAAAAGAAGAGTATCTCAAAATTTATTTTTACAAGAGTTTGGCCAAGAATTAAATCCAATATATGTTTCTGACAGCTCCATTACCTAACCGTTAACAGTGTCTACCTAAAAATACACGCAAATGTGTGTGTGTGTGTGTGTTGTACAGACACACACAACTTGCCCCAACCCATACAGCTTGAAGTTAAGGCCGCCCCTTGTTTCCCAAATCAGCAATCCTACAAAGATACAGATTCACATAATTTCACTCAAGTCAAAAGTAAAGAAAGAACAGTTAAGTCTCTTGCCCTTGCTCAGCCCATGTGGCTGTTCATTCCCTGTAGCTATAATTGTGTCTCTGGCTAATTCCATAACCCATTTCCCAGAACAAAATGACATGGAGGAATTTCTTCAAACTTCTTCTAACAATTTCCTGGAATAGGTGGCGTTAAGGGATGGAATTGTAAGGATGCAGAGGGGCATGAGTCGAAGCGGAGCAAAAGGTGACCCATGCAATTTACAGCTGGCCTGCCTGGAACTCGAGGACTACGGGACACCTAACATTTTAACCTCTTCACCTGTATACCCTCCCTTCTCTCCCCATTCCCAAACATTAGCAGGCCGACCTAGGCCGAGTGGGAACTACCTTGCCCGTCAGGATCTGAGCTCGGACGGTGCGGCTCACGAGTGCCTCCACATCTTGCCGCGCCTCCTCCTTTTGCACCGCCGTGGGGGTATTGAAGGCAATCTTCACCATGGTGAATCTTCGGGCTGCGCGGTAAGGCGCGGCTCGAATCAGTATCCTGGGCTGCAGGTTGGAAGAGGAGGGGATCTCGTTAGTCCAAGCTGCACTTAACTTTCTCCCTGTCTTCCTTCCACAGGCTGCTGCAGGCTCAGGTCCGGGGCTACTTATGACGCATCTCAGGCCGAGTGGGAGAGCGTGGGCGGGGCCGGGGAGGTGCTGAGGGAGGAGCGGGAGGGGGCCAGAGCGCTGGAGTGGAAACGAGTGGGGGTGGGAAGCTGCTAGTTGGGAAGCGAGGGGAACTGGAGCCGACGGCCCGCTTAGGGTAGACAAGCCTCACCTGCACCCCAGGCATGCTTCTACTGCCTTCTGCACCCTCAGATAAGAGCGAGGCAGGAAGGAAACCTGCCTGTCGTGTCTTTCTGCTTCTGTCTGGACCACAATAGCCCCTGACTTTGACTCTGTTTTCCAAAACTTGGGCCTGGCCCCCTGCGGGGCCTAGGACTGTTAACTTGGCGCCAACCCAAGGTTTCTCAGTTCTACAACCCACCAAGGCCAGAGAGCAGTTTCCGGACCGTTCTACACCTTTATAACATCTTCCTTTTAAAGAATACCTAGAAGCTAGTTTTTGTAGTTGCTTGCTTCTTTCTGCCCAACACTGGTTTTCCTCCATGGTTTTTGTTTTCTCTTATAATTTTAACTTTCCTACTTAAAGGAATGTTAGATGAGAAAGACGGCGGGGCTTTTGTCTCCCTAACTCCGCATTTTGCAGACAGAACATGATGAGATACAGAGGAGGGAGGGTGGGAAGCTCATTCCTAATGAATCCGTGAAATAACCCAGATCTTTTCTTTCTCCCTGGCCGGGATAGGCAGAGGAAAGTCTTTGTCCAGAGCCTGTTTCTCTTCAGCCACCATCTGCATAACCAGCAGGGAATAAAGCAAGGGTGTGTGCACCTATGTATTTAAGAAGGTAAGGCCTACACAGTGGAACCAGATGCTGGTGCAGCCCTTGTAGAGTAAAAGAAATAACCTCAGAGGGACTAGGTAACAAAGCATTGCCGAACATTTATATCCATATTCATCTAGTATAGTTAACCTGTTTCTTCAATCAGGTCTCCTAGACACAGACCCAACCTAACTAGTGAAATTCAAGCTGCGATGGTTGGTGATTTAGAGCTGGTGATAGAGAAGTTATAAATAGTTGGGCTACATAAAACAGAATAGAGGTCTGTTGTCTGAAGGGAGCGAGATGAAACAAAGCCCCAACAAAACAAAACAAAACACCGTTTTACTAGAGAATTCCCCACCTACTCATCAACTTGACCCAACAGTCTTGAATATGCTGAGTTGTGTCCCTTCTATCCAAGAAATTCTAAATTGGAGTTTTTCCCGTGGAGATTGTTTTGCCTCTGAAGCCCTCTCCTGTCTTGACTGTGGGGGCTTTGCAAAGACAGAGTTCATATCCTCTGTTGGGTCACAGATGAGAAGCTGGATGGAGGGAACAGTGCCTGTGCCTTGAACTCGGTCAGGACCGTATAAGCGGGGCATTTGAGTTTACTTAGAAACACTGGCATTGTAGGCTCTTTCGCTTTTTATTTAAGTCTGCCTTTGTAATTCAACGGTTGCCAGGCAAACCTTGGTTTAGGTAGAGCAAAGCCTCAGTTTTCCCAGTCTGGCTCTTTCTGGTTGCCCTCTGTTGGGGATGACCTTTATGAGCCCTTAGTTAGCATCTGCACTTCCCTGACCCACAGCACCTGCATGGGTGAATGCTTACTATTTTGACACAGTTATCTCCTAAGTGCAAGCAGCTGGATCTCATAGCAGATGTTATTGTCTTTCCGGAGATGTGGAAAGGCAGGAGGAGCAGGAATTTTTTCCACTTGTTCAGAAAAGAGAATCTCTGCTAGCTCCCAAAGGGAACATGTGATCACTTGCTTAGCATAGAGCGTTAGGCAACCTACCTGGTCTCCTGGGGCTTCACTTACCTCCCTTGTGTTATTCCCAGGAATGAGGATGTAGAAAGACATACTTTTCTACTATTTGGAAAAGAGAAAATGGCATGGTTAAGGTTACTTTAGGACTTCATTCCGGTCTGCAGCATATTCGCATTTCAAGCTTATAGAACTTACTTATTTCCGACCTCTTAATTTTTTTTTTCCTTTGAGAACTCCTAAGCAACCTCATTGTCTAGAGGTAGGTCTTCCTGTACAAAGTTAAACTCCTAAGCATAGTCACATATGTTGACATATGACTTCTTTTGAATAATTTAGCCACCATCTCTTTTATTATTATTATTATTGATTTTATTGAGTTATACATTTTCTCTGCTCCCCGCCCTCCCTCTCCTCTCCCCTTCAACCCTCTCCCATGGTCCCCATGCTGCCAATTTACTCAGGAGTTCTTGTCTTTTAGCCACCAACTCTTATTTGTTAGTGCCATGCTCCCTTTTCAGAATGTCATCCACACTCCGTGAAGGAGCTTTGCTGCTGTTGCCTATATGTAAAGCAGACATAGTGTCAATTTATCAGATACCACTATTACCTCCTTCCTCGTTCACTATATATATATCACAGTCTATGACTTTGTATGTGTCTCTCTCCCTCTACCTTCCTCCACCCCTCTACACTCTCTGTGAATATATATATATACATACATACATATATGTATGTATATTATGTGTGTGTATTTATGCATATGTACATATATATGTATATACTTATGTATATGGGGTAGGGATTTGGTGAGTGTTTTGGAATCATATTCTAGCAATAACATTTAGCAATTTAACGACCATTTGTTTATTTCAAGAAGTTTTTCCTGCATTTTTTAAAACTTTAAAACATATGCTGCAACTTCCTTACCAGTAAACATATTTCTGTCTACTAAAACCGGTGCACATTGACTAAGCTCTATTTTGAATTGTCTCCTTTGCAGAAGCAACTTCTTGTTTCTTTACATCAATTTCTCAACTTTCTTGCCTTTAGAAACTGTAGGGGATCTGGCTGTCATGCTGCTTCCAGCTCACATTGTTAATCATGTCTGAATGCACACTATTCAAGTTTATAAATGAGTTCCCTGTTCGCACATGCCAAAGGATGACTGAATTAACACAGCTTGAACTGAATGGAACATGGCATGCAATTGGATGTCAAGTAACAATGTCAACTCTCTTTGAATCATCTTCTGGTCACTACACATCCAATCCACTATGTTGGTTATTAGAGGCATTTGTGATACAATTCCATTCATTATCTCATTTACTCCTTCATGCAATGATCACTGAGGATTTAGTACATGCCCTACACTGTCATTACAATGGGAATATGAGAATGAAGAAAACAAATGCTGCTTTTCCTTTGTAAAATACATTCTCATTTCATAGATGGTTATATGTTTCATGGGTCCCTCAGTATTTGTCGCATAGCAAGACACAGCAACTCTATTAACTACACAGGGGGATGTAGCAAGTCTACAAAACAGTGGCACAATTCCATCTATAGCCAATGCTGCTGTGACTGCACTAATCCCTAGCTTAACTGCGGTGGTTTTATATCCAAAACCGTAGGAAAATTAATTTAACAGGTTGTGTGTTAAGAAACCAGTTGGGAGGCATTCTTATATATCCCAGGAGAGACACAGTGCATCATGTTGAAGATGGATATACCAAAAGGAAGACACAACTTCTAAAGAAATTAAGGAATTGCTTTAATCACCCAGTGCTGGAATAAGTCATATAAAGGAGAAACAATAAGAAAAATAGTTTCGCTTTTGAATGTTATGAAAATCACAGATTGATGGCAAGCTTGACAATAATAGGATAAATTCACTGAACACACTAAAATTGGAATTTCTCAGCTACAAACCTTTAATTTTTTTCCCCAGGGTCTTTAATATTTTACAGAAGAGAGAATGATTTTGGTTCAGAGTTTCAAAAATTATATTCCATGGTTGACTGGTTTTCTTGTTTCTGGACCCATAGTGAGTTGGAACCAAGCCAAGGAACAGGCCGAGTCCACACAGATGCAAATTGCAAGAGGTTTATTGGGTAAACACAGGTACCTGCAGGCGGCAAAGTCTTTCAGAGGACTTGCACGCCTGCTGACTGGAGGGCGGGCTTTTTATAGGAAAGAGCAAAAAGCAAGTTTACAGAAGCAGAAGTGTGGTTATCGGTCAATTGGAATGAGGGGGGGCATGAATGATTTCCTCTCCCAGCATGGGTGTCAGCAACAGTCATCCTGTTCCTATCTTATAGATATCCTGTTTTGCAGCCAACCTGCTTTGTTGATGTCCTATCTTATTGATATCCTGCCTTGCAGTCATCCTATCTCGTAGACATCCTGCTCTCCTAAGCAAATGGGATGTTCTTACGAGAGCAGGCTGGCTGCTGATCCTGAGAATTTTTCAAGCAAACAGGACGTTCCCCCGGGAACATGCTAGCTGCTGGTTTTGAGGAGGGGGTCTGTAGGGTCTTTCAGTATGGAAAAACAGAGCTGCTCATCCCATGGTGGATGTAAAGCAGCTTCAAAGATGGGTCTGGGAGAAGAGAGAGCCACTAAAGTGTCTATTATTCTACTTTATCAAACTGGGGCCTACATCCTAAAGTGTCTATAACCTCCCCAAAAGTCCATCAATTTATGAGTCCATTAATTGATCAACCCTCTGATTAGCTCTTATGATCCTATCACCTCTCAGGGATTAGATTGACTGATGACCTAATTTGGGAGCCTGTTGAGCGGACATATCAGCTCCCATTTCACTGATAAGGAAACTGAATTTTTTGAACTTGCCTGATGTGGGAGTGATTTCTTATTAATAAAGAAACTGCCTAGGCCCATTTGATAGGCCAACCCTTAGGTGGGTGGAATAAACAGAACAGAATGCTGGGAGAAAGAAGCTGAGTCAGTGAGTCGCCATGATTCTCCCACTCCAGACAGACACAGGTTAAGATCTTTCCTGGTAAGCGCACCTCGTGGAGCTACACAGATTATTAGAAATGGGTTAGGTCAATATGTAAGAGCTAGCCAATAAGAGGCTGGAACTAGCCGGGCCAGGCAGTGTTTAAAAGAATACAGTTTCCATGTAATTATTTCAGATATAAAGCTAGCTGTGCAGGCGGCCGGGTGCCAGGAACGCAGCCCCGCTGCTCTTACTACAACACTTGCCTACAGTCAGATTCTAACTCTGGATCACTCAACTGTCCTGTTCCTACTAGAAAAAAAAAAGGAGAAAATCAAGAAGAGAGCTGTTTGAAAGTGAGAAAGTAACACATTTACTAGTTCAACAAAGGCCATGTTGCCTGCTCCCATTGCAAAAATAGATCCATGATTAGGATTTTATTCAGCGCCAACTACATTTGGAGCTGTTTGAAAACTTTCCTGGCCTCCACATGCCTGACTATAGGCTACTCATTTTCAAGCACATTGCTTCTACATTCTTCAGTTGCTTATGTCAGCAGAGAAGCAGCAAAAGGCAGAGCTCATCAGCCATCTATTTCTGGGTATAACTCTAGGAGCTTAGCTTGGCTTTTAAGAAGCTACAGTATTTTTTTTTTTTTTTAGATCCACAATTTCTTTGCACTTGTAGGTAAATCCAATGAGGTATCTAAGTAACATAGGAAACTTGTTTTAATAAATAGATTCTTATTTTGCTACTTCATTTATGGTTTTCTCTCTAAACTAGGAAGCTCTGATAATAGGAAGGCATGCTAGGTTGGTGGTATATGCTTGTAGTTCCAGAACTCACGGTGTAAAGTCAAGAGTATCTGAAGTTCAAAGTCAGCTTTGGCTACATAGCAAGTCCAGGCCATCGTGGAACACTTAGCCATTACTTTAAAAGGAGGGGGAGGTGATACAACATTTCCATAAATGAGTAGTTTTAATCTTCTTTTCCCAATGAAGAGCTTGTATCCTTGAAGTTAATTCCTACTTAATTCACAGAAATCATTTTTCATTTTTTAATTTTTGCTAGTGAAAACCTAAGTGGAAATTTTTTGCTCTTTCAGTGCCCCTTTTTCACAAATTGTGTAAGAATTGTGAACTCATTGCAAACTGTCTTGAGGAATTTTTAAAATATAGTCTCGAATCTATGTGTGTGTTTTATCTGATCAAACTTACAGAAATTCTAGTCTTGAGTAATGCAATTGAGAAGCTTAAGTCTTAGCTCAGGAATGCTTTTGAGAATGTCCAGTTGTTTCTGTTACTCCATAATACATCACCAAGAGGCACTGAGAGGCACTTGTAACTTCAGAGTCTTGATCCCTCTCAAGCCAAGCATAAGCAGTTGCATATTATTAGTGCACCAAATGTTTCTTTGGCCTTCATATTTAGTTTTGTTGCTAGATCAACATATTATGTTCCTACTTTATAGTTTAGTCGTAAAAAATGCAAAGTTCTGAATTGTTTTAAATCGACTTCGATTATTCTTCAAATGCAGTTTTCACCATCACCTTTTTAAAATTAAGTTTTTACTGAAATTAGCTCAATCTGTCCATAAACTAATGTCTTCAAAATTCCAAAATATAATTCCATCTTGATAAGGAAGCCAGAAGAGCATGCTTAACAAGCAAGTACTGTTTTTCGGTGTGAACATGGTCAGTCAGAATCCTGCAATATCCTGCTTGAGATTTCTCTAATTCAAATTCAAGGTTCACAAATAGTTCTGTTTACACATCAGTGTGGGTGCCATGTTTCTGTGAATGTGCAAATGGGTATTCGTACATAAAAGAACACTGTAGTGTGTGGCATATTACCAGCTATTTTCCACTAAGACATCAATAATATTTCTTGATTTTCAAGTTATGGAAACTATTGTTTCAGAATTTTTATTTTTGCTTTTGAAGTGTAAGGTTTTACATCATCAACCATATTAAGAAGAATTCTATAGAAAAATAATGTCCACATAGCTTGGGAAGGAAAGATTTTGTTATATTGTGTTTATGTTGAAGTTAACACAAGCAAGTGAAAAAATAGAATAATGAATTGTAGAAATGGAGCTAGCCAATTATACAACTACCAGCATTAATTCTAAATAGGATCTTTTCCTTTTCCACTGTCATCCTATCCCTTGACCTTTCATATTTAAGAACATCTTCTAATTACTTGGATTATGAAATGCTTACTTCTCAAACTCCTGTCAACTTTATAAGGCAGCTATGGGATAGCTCATTCTGAGATAACTTTAAATAGTCTCCCTTTCAGGATTATTTTTGTGTTAAAACATTTAATTCTGTAACATTAGTATATTATTTATGTTTTACATAAGATCTTGAGAATAAATCAAGAGATACCAAGAACTGCTATTGAACCTCACTGAAGCACACATAGGGAAGAAAAATTCATGTCTGTATAGAAATGTCCCATATTATCAGCTCTTCCGGAAAACAATTATAAAGAACTGTAAGCAATGATATGACATTGTGAGGTAAGATGATGATTACTAAAAAAATAGTTAACAAATAATATAATATATGCTGATATTTTAAGAGTGTGATGACCACCTTAAAAAGAGACAACATTTATTTGGGCTTATGGTTTCACAAGTTACAGTTCATACTCACTTGACCCTATTTTTTGTGCCTTATTTCAAACTGAAAGGGGACTGACTATGGCAGTGGAAGGTGATTCAGAGACAGGAATAAAGGGGAATGGACAGAGGCAGAGAAATATCATTATAACAATCCCTTCCAGGACATGATCAGATGAACTCAATTCTTTCCAATGCACCTCATTTCATAATGATTCCCTTGCTTCCTAAACAGTGCAGCAGGTTGAATACTAACAGGAATACATCTTAGGAAAACATTTGAGAACCAGACTGGAGTACCAGCCAAGTCAACTAAGTGTCGAATTTGTTCTCACTGTCTTTGTCCTTCTTTCCCCTGACTTCTGCCTTTCTCTGTCTCTTTGCCCTCCTTTCATGCTCTATGTGCATGTGTATATGTGATTCTGTGTTTTAGTGACCATATTCTCCTGACTTTGGTTTTTCTAAGTCACATTGCCATCATGAACATTCAAAGTGGTTTTAATTGCAAACTTTCAAAACATATTCATTTCACATTTCATTTTGTATACTAATAGTATATCACATGATGATAAAATTCTTTCTCTCACATAATTCCCATTAGACTAGAGCACTATTGATACAATTCTTAGTATCAGCTTAATTTTTGTGCTCACTTTATGAAAGTGTATTTGTGTGTTATTTGAGCTGGCCAAGTGGGAGATAGAGGAAAACTTTAAAGGAACAAATTTAAGCCATTTTGCTTCCATAGGGATTAAAATGATTCTGAAATTCATTTTTTGTGAAGAAAAAATGTCTTAGGTTTGAATGATGATATGATTTTAAGTACTGTTTTGGGCTATAGTCAATTCATATATATCTCTTTTACCTCTATCAGTTAATATCTAACTTCCTTTTGAATTTTGAAAGCTTTTAAATCATTTCCTGTTACAATGAGGAGAAGACAAAGTTGACTGAATTTAGTTTTGATGGTTCTTTCTCTTTAAAGAGACAAAGAGCTGGGCGGTGGTGGTGCATGCCTTTAATCCCAGCACTTGGGAGGCAGAGGCAGGTGGATCTCTGTGAGTTTGAGGCCAGCCTGGTCTACAGAGCTAGTTCCAGGACAGGATCCAAAAGCTATGGAGAAACACTCTCGAAAATCAAAAAAAAAAAAAAAAAAAAAAAAAGAGAGAGAGACAGAGACAGTATATATAAATTTGAGGGGAATTATATTACTTATATTGTTTTATTTCTTACTCCACTAAGCTTCTTGTGTATATTCACAGATTTGTGCTATATAGAAAATATAAAAATATTAATAGATAATACCTGTGTTAAAATCATTTAAAGTTATTTATGATAGTCACACTATATTCCATCTTTATAAAATGGCATTAGACTGGGAAAACCCAATAAATTTCATCCTATAAAGCATCTGTATCACTTTGGACAAGCTTCATTTAGCTTCTTTTGGGACATGAAATACTTAAAGTTCCCAGGAGTTCAGACCTGCCCAAAGTCATACAACTAATATGCAGCAGAACCAAGGCTGTAGCAGAAATCTCTGAATTCCAAGTTCGATATTCCATCTACGGCATCATGCTGTCTCAGAATATAACAGGTGTCCCTTGCTTTTCACCACCCGTATCATATACCATTAGTAGCAGTCTGAAAATATGATCTCTAGTTGCCATATGAGGCCTCTATCTCACCAAGGGATTTCATGTAAACCAGTATGAAGACCATAAAACTTTATAAACGAGATCACGAGAAAGGTTCCTAAGAGAAATCTCACATATGATCATGAGGACATTTCATTTTCATAACAGATTAAGTATTTACAATCCAGTGATCAAGATATTGTTCTTTGGTCTTCATAAAGAGCAGCAATGTTTCCCTTCCTGGATTTATCAAGAGGAAAATCAGCTACATAAGTCAATGACCCTTACCTCAATTTTGATCTTTGGATAATTTAAAGTACTGATAAATACAGTTCTGGGGGTCTTCAGAGTATCCCTATTTTGTTATTGATCAAAAGAGAAATGTCACATTTTCATGCCAATCATCAACAGAGGGAATAGAATTACCAGTATTGACAAGACTTATTAAATCACTTTTGAGTCTGAGGAAAAAGCATAATTTGTAGGATTAAAAAAATGATGTCCTATAATATAAAGATAAAATAAAATAACTTTAGGTTCATACACTAAAAAGACGAAACTAAAGGAAGGAAAAAGAGGAAGATGAAGAGGGGCAGAGGGAGTGGAAGAAGAAAGAAGAAAGGACTGGAAAGTTTGTGTGAACAGTATCTCTAATGAAATCCTATGGAGCTTTCTCGTTATCAGTAAATCTCTACAGCTTTGGGACATCTAAAGCAGAAATCCTCCACTTACTGCTTTGTTTTAAACTCTGCAGTTTGTATACAAACACTCTCACTGTAGTGACAGTGACTGCTTCAATTGAGATAAACTAGCTTTGCTCTTGGGTATATAGGCCTTTACCACTTCTGTGCTTATGAGGACTTCGATAAATGTGGGTTCACAGGAAGGAATGAGGAAATACAACTGGATTTGGCCTGAGAAAAAATGTCCAAGACAAACTTTCAAATTTTGAGCTAGCAAGTTGCAGCCTACAAGCGTTCTCTCAGTTCTCAGCACTATAGTTACAGTCAATCCGTGCATTATGTTTTGTAGCATTACCTTTCTCAAAGGCTGCTTTTCTTAAATTGTTTATAAAAGGCCATAGTAATATGAAATTTTGACTGTTTTACTGTGGGTATATTTTTCCTGGAAAGTAGAGAACATATTATACTTTGTTAATCACAAGCAGGGTACAAATTCAAAGGGCTCATTTGAGATTTCAGTTTAGAAGCTATTGAAACTGCTTCTGAAAGCAGCAAACTTTCAACCTGTACCACTGATCATAATTACTACTTGTGTTCAATACTATAACCCAAGAAAGAGAACGCTGCTCTTTCTAGTGGCTCACATTAATCAGGCTACTCTAGAGTCTCTTCATTTGCCTACGAAAAATAAAGAGGGAAAAGAGTGACAAGGAATAGGGTGGGGACCAAAGGCCCTAAGGACTCAAAACAGTTTCTCTAAGATGGAGATCATCCAGGATCCTAGCATAAATGTATTTCTAGTCCAAATGGGTGGTGTCAGAGCTGAAATAATCACTTTTCCAGAGATGTAACTTTGAGTATTAAAATAAGATCTTTTTACAAGTTGATAATTTGTGAGAAAAACCAAAGTGGGGGAGAGGCAATGGGAATGCAAGTTCTGCTTTGCATAGCTAAGAATAGCTAAAACCCTGGATTTCAGGGGGTTTGTTTGTAATCACATACTGTCCTTTTAGTTTGGGTTTCATTGTTTTATACATTAGTTCTGTTTACATAAGACCAAGTATTCAACTGACATAAGCTGGTATTAAAATCGGTGATAGATTGCAATTGTGATATACTATTTCTTATTCAAGGAAATTTTACCTTCAATCTGAGGGTGTGCCTCAGTTGGCAAATATACATATAGCTCTGGGTTTGATCCCCTGGACCACATGAAATTGGACATGTTAGCACATGCCTATATTCCCGTCAGCAGGGAAATGAAAGCAAGAGGATCAAAATTTTAAATCCTCCTCAGCTACATATTAGGTTGGGGGCCAGCTTGGGCTACATGAGATCCTTTCTTAAAAAAAATGAGAAATAAAGGATGAGGTATCTTGTAGTATTTTCGTAATTTTCCCCTTACTGAGCAAATTTGCTATGTCAGAACTGTGCAGTTTGAGATGGTTCATTGAACCACAATGCTGTTGTTTTACTTTTGACCTTGAAGCCCCTACAAAATGCAGACATAAAATGAGCTGCTTTGCTTTGTGATTCACTTAGAAAAAATACTATTTTTTTTTTCAGAAATTTGGTGGGTTTTCCTCTTTTCATATGTTTACCAGTAGAGCTCCATGCACATATTTCCTAGTAAATATTGATTATTTGCTGGAATTCATTACAAAATGAGGAGTGTGTCCCTGGGACGTGGGGGTGGAGGAAACAGTTGCCTTCGAGGCATAACAAAATTTTATTCCTCTCCCTTTTCCCTTTTTTTTCCTAAATAAAACTGAAGAAAAAAATCATCACGTACCCTCCCATTTCCTCCCACCATACTTAACCCTGCCTAGTGATTACACAGGATACTTTTCTTGAGTACATAATCCTCATTAAAAACCACAGGGAGCCCAAACAGGACTTCAGGCCTTACCACTTGAGGCTTATTTGCATTTAGTGTAGTTTGGGAAGTCAAAATGAACAGAACTCCATCAGAACTGTAGAGTTCTCTCTGTCCTCCCTGCTCATTGTGTAATGCTTGGAGGCACAGGGACAAGATTTTGGAAGCTGAGGCTGTTAGCCCCCCACCCCCAGTATTTATGTGCTGTCCTTTGTTATGATAACAAAGCTAAGTCTCATCAAAATTGTGTGGCCTTCTCACAGGTAAAATGATGCTTGCTTAGTGATAAGAAATGTTCTCTTTCTAGTATGTATTTTCTATTAGAAAATATGATCAGTTTAGTACGTAGATCAGTGGTAGAGGTCCTTCCTGCCTGCTGTCAACAAGGTTCAATCTCCAGCATGCAGCAAAGAGCAAATGAAGAAAACCTGACATTGGTCCTGCATCACTGTTGTCTTCCTATTCCTTGCTGATTGACTGATTATCTATCGATATAATTATGTAATTTTCATCAGATCAGTGTACAATTTGGAAATTGAGGGGAAGAGCTTTTAGTTAACAACAACAACAAAAAAATCCAAATTGTGAGTTCTCTTGGTTCCTGGTGTCCAAAACGAAATTCCTGAAACCATACAAAGACAAGATTATTGTTATTAATGTACTTGTGCCTTCCCAGGAAAAGCACTACCAAAATAGCTATGTTTGAAGGATTTTCTCTTTTGAAAACAAACATAAGAAGAATGGGACTCATGGGATCAAAATCACAGAGCTGGCAGGGACCTTCAAGGTTGGCTCAGTCCCCTTCTGGCTGTTCAGGAAAGGGATATCTTGCCTGAGTTTCCCAATCAGGAAGCAAGTAAAAGATCCTGGAAGCCCATCTTTGCTCAGCCTCAACTCAAAGCTCTTTTGCTCATGCCCAGGCACTCTTTGGTTAAGCATCTGTCCCTGCTTCAGCTGTTACAGATAATTTAACTTAGGCTCTTCTTTTACAAATGCTTTCACAGACAACCTAAGGAAAATGATTGCCACCACCTTGTAATTGTTTTTATAACTTCATTCTTCATTCCCAACCTTTCTCTTGGTACAGAATTATTGATTTTTAATTTTTTTTGTCTATTCCCTCAAAGATCAAGAAGAATAGACTCTGTAGTCTGTATTAAAGGTTTTTTTTATTTAATTGCATTGCATTCCACATGACTGATATCCGTAACTGTACACATACTGAAATTAAAAAAATAATTAAATAAATGAAATAAAAAGTTGCCGAGAGACTGAATGGACTCAGAAAATGAACAGGTGCATGGGATAGTCATCGGAATCTGTAGCCTGGCCTTCAGGCTGATCCAATATCACACTAGGATCATTTGCCCTGGGCCACAGTAAGCACAGAGCCATCATTATGGGACAGCCACCTAATATTATCCTGTCTACAGCTATCACTAACAAAAAATCTGGGCTTTTACCAGTCTTTCCTCCCCCTGGATGTCTTCCATTCGCCCTCCATTCTCACAGGACCTGCTGTCCTTCTGTGTAAGTTAGAACGACCTGTTCGTGTGGTGATCCTGAGAAACCAGCCTGGGACATGTCCACGTTTGCCCCGAGGGCATGTTCCTAAGCTTTGTTAATATGTGACACTAATTGACCACATAAGTTAGATATATTAACACACAGTTGTTTCTTGTATGTTCTCTCATTGTCTGTGTGTCTACAGATTGATTTGCAACAGCAATTTACACATGAATAAACAATTTGGTTTACATATTTCAATTTTCATGCATGATCCATGAAAGAAGTTTTATAAATCTCTTTAAATGCCCTTTGGTCATATTTTTTAAAAGGTCTCAAGATGAGAGGCCCCAGCATACAGAATGAAAAGACTATAAAACATGCTTCAGAACACTTGACATAAAACTGATATATGATGTGATAACATTTCTAGGAGAAACCAGGACCTCATTCATCATGAAAGACACTCCTTGGCTAAGTTCCATGCTGTTTGCTGAGGAAACTGTCACATTGCATATTGTCACTCCCAGTAAGAATGGAAGAGAACTGTGGAAGCAAACATTATAAGTAAATGAGTTTTACCAAATACACTACTTTGAAAAAATTCAAGCAGTAAAGTTCCCGTCAAAGGCCCTATTATGGCTTTGGTTTTATTTACTACAAAATAAGGTGAGCCTGTAAATCTACACTTTTTTAATACAAATTCCTTTTTTTTTCTTGGTGCTAAATATTGTATAATTGCTACATGTGCCAGAGTTCAGCTTACAATTGATGAACACTAAGGAAGCTAGAAATAATAATATTTCATTAGAATGGTGACTGAATTTTTTTCCCTGTCATAGCAGGTTTCTAATTTTCTCAGAAGGCATTTCCCTTCAGAGGGTAAAAAAATACAATTTAAAATCATCTGAACTGATAATAAGAGCCGACAACATTTAGCATTTGTGTGCAATTAAAGGGAGGAATATTAAAAAAAATATATATCAAACAATGCCTTCCCTTTTCTCACCCCATGTCTAATCAGCCACCATGTTCTGCCAAGTCTTCTCAGACAGTCTTTTTGCATCTGTTCCTTTCCATTTGCTGTCATGCCACGGTCACTGCAGCCTTCTCGCAGCTCACCCTTGGTTTATTTTGAAAACCCCTGGGGTATTCAATCTGCTTGCTCTTGTCCATCTTTGGCTCTCATATTCTGCTGGAAATGCAACTTGCTTCAAAGAATAAGACAAAGATGTGGAAAGCATCCTTCCATTACTTCTTGAAACAAAATAGAACTCTTTTGCTTTAAAATTAAATTGAACTTCTTGGGACCCCAACCCCCTTTCTCAGGCTTTACCGTCCACAGCTCTTTCACATGTAACCCTCTCTGCAAGCAGTTTCATGACTGTTCACATCACAAAACCTGGTGTCTTTATTGTGACAAGCATTTGTTCCTGTCTGCACACGGAAGGGAGTGCACTCAACCCGTTTCCTCTCCCACTGCACCTTCTAGTGAAATGTTTCAAAAGAAATAAAGAACTGAAACGTCTGTGGTAAACACCAAGGTAAGAGCAAGTTTACTTTTTACCACTTCCATAAGTACGATTTCTTTTTAGAAATCATTTTCCACTCACTCTCCATGGCCTGAAAAAAGTTTGTTATGCTGATCCCCTTTACAGCTAAGCCCCACGTTTGGGACCTCAAGATTGTCAGGGTATCCCTTTCATCCGTTCTCAATAGAAAGGCTCTAGCAGCTGCTTCACATAGAGCTGGCCCAGCCAAATGACTTGCTATTTTCTGGGGAGTATGTGAAGTGGGGAGTGGATTTCCTGGTCCCCGCTGTGTGCCGTGACTATGTTGATGAGCCATAACAAATCAGACAAACTGCAGATTTTTGTCTCGTCTGATTTGGCTGCACTCAGATAAAGTTTCTATTTTACTAGGTTCAATGACCTTTCCCCTTCTGCTGTTGTGTTTTTCCCAAACAAAGAACTTTCTTCCATGTGACTATTGTTAGTATTTGAATTAACAGTAAATTCTTTATCATCTACTCCTGTTCCCTGTGGTGACTTTTTGTTTGAAAGTCCCTCAAAGGGCTGGTAAATAAGAAGGAGAACCCAAAGAAAATCATATAGGCATCCTCCTGAATATTAACCTTCATCAGGCAGGCGATGAAAGGAGACAGAGACAGAGACCCACATTGGAGCACCCGACTGAAATCTCAAGGTCCAAATCAGGAACAGAAGGAGAGAGAGCATGAGCAAGGAACGCAGGACCGCGAGGGGTGCACCCATACACTGAGACAATGGGGATGTTCTATCAGGAACTCACCAAGGCCAGCTGGCCTGGGTCTGAAAAAGCCTGGGTCAAAACCGGTCTCGCTGAACATAGCGGACAAGGAGGACTACTGAGACCTCAAGAACAATGGCAACGGGTTTTTGATTCTACTGGACCTATTGGTTTCGTGGGAGCCTAGGCAGTTTCGTGGATGCTCACCTTACTAGACCTGGATGGAGGTGGGTGGTCCTTGGACTTCCCACAGGGCAGAGAACCCTGATTGCTTTTTGGGCTAACAAGGGAGGGGGACTTGATTGGGGGAGGGGGAGGGAAAGGGGAGGCGGCGGTGGGGAAGAGACAGAAATCTTTAATAAATAAATAAATTTTTTAAAAAAAGAATATAAGATGTAATGTAAGATGTAAGAATTAGCTAATAAGAAAAGCCTGAGCTACTAGGCCAACCAGTTTATAATTAATGTAGAACTCTGCATGTTCCTTTGGGACTGAACGACTGAAGGACCAGGTGGGACAGAAATCTCTGTCAACAGTGTCCAGCCACAGGAGTGGTTGGTCACCATAGTCGTGGAGTTGGCCAGTGGGGCTGGCAAGGGTCAGAGAGAGGCAGAGCTCCAGGCTGGTCCCAAACTTCATCTAACCAAACCCAGAGGCTTTAATCAGAGGCAGACTTGGGCACCTGAATTCTCCTTTCTACCAGGTCTGCATTTGTTAGATCTAAACTCCTTCTAAACTGAGTATTTCCTCCTTCGTTCTTCTTGGGATGGGCCAGTTCATTCTGCTGTATGCTGATGTCTCTAAGGTTCAGATAAAGTAAACAGCTTCCTTCCAGAACACACACAGTCCTTCATGGGATGAGCCAGTTCATGGTGCTGTAATGCTGATGACATCTCTAAAGTTCAAATACAGTAAACGGCTCCCTTCCAGGAACAACACTGCTTTTTGTATGGTTTGAAGAGATCCAGATAACAAGCATGGACCCTGAGCTGGTTTTAAACACAGCCTTGGGTGGGTGGGAACAGTGGAAGAGACAAGCTGGCTAGCACTTGGGGGACAATGAGATGCCATGAAAGGCCACTGTCTTTTATTTTTTAGAACATAGAAAGCCTTATAAAATAGAAATCAATGGGTCTCAATACTGACATTTGAAAACTATTCCCAGAGATCCAGAACAACACCCTGGGGAGAGAAGCAGCAAGAGCTACCATGCAGCCAAAAGGGAGAGTGCTTGCCCAGCATGCTCCAGGCCCCATCCATCCCCAGCACTTCCAGAGAGAAGTAGGAAAGAAAAGAAGTGGGGAAGGTGGGAGGGAGAAGACAGAGGGTTGAACAGATAGACAGATAGGTTGACATCCACAGTATGGAAGAAAGGGTTTTGTATTGACTCGGAAATTTGGGGTGGGGTCAGGAAATCCAGGAGGCTTGTTTTCCAGCTGTCGGAGATGAGGACACAAGAGAGAAGGCCAGATAACAGCAGAGGAACAAGTCAGGAAGTATGCCTTGCACCAAATACCCTCCCGTTGTTTGAAAAGCTGTAAAAAAAAAAAAATCAATAAAGATTTGGGGACAAGGAAAAAAAAAAGAAGTGGTAATAAATGCATAACCTCTTGAGTAGACTAAAAATCATCAAGAGCTGATTTTTATTGTATGTAAATTAAATCTAAACCTGCATTTCAAAGGCATGAAGTGATAGCGTTTAGCAAAGACATTGTGCAGCATATCACATGACTGACAAAGCAAATGAATCAAAGAAGCGTTCTTTCCTGTTTCAGGTATTAAAATTATTTCAGAAAGAACATGAAGTATATATATTCGCCCTCCTAGTTCCTTCTTCCATCCACATCAACCTCTGCTCACAGTGATACCATGGACTTGCTGGTTGCCCTGTCTTGAGCATATATACTGATTCAAGTAAGACAATGAGTTCATTTGTTTAAAATAGCATCTACTTTTAACTATGATGTGCAAGTTTGATTTCTTATTCATTTAGCATAACCTGGAATAGCCAATGAATTTAGACTAATCAGTACCATCTTTGATCATTTGACCTATAGATCACATCAAAAATGTTTTACTTAGGCACTAAGGGCAACTCCAGAAGAATGTGTACTCCAGAAACATACTGTATCCAAGAGTAACTTTCAAGAAGAACTAAGATTCATTTGGATGTATAAAGTGCATGCAGTCTTCCATAAGTCTAGACACGTGGTAATCAGAAAAATCAAGGCAATTCCTATATATTCTTTTTATCTTACCATAAAAATATTAAAATTAATTCCCCAATTATTAAAAATTAACAGCCTAAAATTGAAAAAGAAGCTATATCCTGAAGACCCTTATTACAGAGATGGAGTAAATTTTTGCCAAAATATTCATTTTTCATGGGAACACCTACCAGACAGTGTTTTAGTCACTTACTTGCAATTTCATGTGATAAGGGCAAAATATTAGTCATATGATGAAAAAGGTTGTATGGCCGTACAGTAACAAGGCTGTTTCCAATTATCTAGAAAGTCTTCAGTTCTCTACATTCCTTTGGGTAGACTTAGCCACAGGAACATTGGAATACAAATATTATTCCTTGATTTGTTTCCAAGAGAAGCAATTGAATCACAGAATGGAAAAGACAAGAACCAAAAAATTACTGGCTTTTTCTTCAGGATACAGTTAACTTATTCAGATAGTACATATCTACTTTTGTGAAGCCTATGACACTTCTTTTATGAGGAGAATGAGACTCTTCACTCAACATTAAAAACTATTAATGACTTTTCATGTTGGATGCTTTTATTTCCTATCCAATGAAACTTAGAAATTGGTGTGTGGGGGAGGGGGCTTCTAGGAAGAAGGCTCAATTGGCAAAGCATAAGCCTTGCAAATATGAAGATCTGAGTTTGTATTCTACAGCACCTCTGGAATAGTCAAACATTCCTCTAATTTAGGAGATCGCAGGGCAGCAATCCTGAACTAGAAAGCAAAGTTGCAATCCCTGGGAGACCTTGCCTCAAGCAAAAAGATGGATGGCATCTGCTACCTGAGGTTATCCTATATCTTCCACACTCAGCTATGTATGAGCATTTGCACACACACACACACAGACACATACATACAAAGTTAAAGTTGCTATTATTTTAGATGACTTGTAAATAATGGTATTCTTCCCCAAAATGCTTTAAAGAAAGATATAGTACAAGCAAGCCTATGTCATGAGGCTTACTTTAAAAATGACAATAACAACCAAAGCACCCAAACAATTACATAATGATGAGTCGGTTTTTATATGTTATAATAAAAAAATAGGATGTTAAAAGGATAGAATGGATAGATGGAAGAGGCTATTTCATCTTTACGTTGGTCTTTATCAAGGAAGAATGGATCATAGAATGAGAAACTATGAAGTTCACATAGTCTAGTTTTAGGACTGATCCATAAGTCTGTATTTTGTAGATGACTGGCAACATGAGTAGATGTTAATGGTTTTACTACTCAAGTACTTTTAATGTGTTTGTTTGTGTGATAATTAGCAAATGTATATGAATACCTGTGAATATATACACACTCTTAGGCAAGTCAAGCATGTCTTTGGTCTAAAATTTGGACTGACCAAAAAATATGGGATGTATAAATTCATAGAAATTCATGTTGCTTTTCAAAATAATTTGTTGAATTGTAGAAAGGCATTTTATAAGTTATTTCAAAATAGAGTGTCTTTTGTGACATGGTGATACATATGTATGTGCCTATTTTTTTTTTCTGTTGTGGGGAGTGTACAGGAAGTAGGTGAGAACCTTCAATGAAGGTCTTAAAAGGAAATGACTTTAGATGCTTGCCTGGCTAAGGCACCTGGAAACTTTAAAAAGTTTGATGCTAATTTGGTATGCAGTAAGTATACTTGAAATGTATCTTAAATCTGTCGTCTGGTTTCACGATCTTCTATGCAGAGATAGTGGTAGATAACAGAACAAAAGCAAATGCAGTGGGTAAAGTCAAAGGAAAGCCAGCATCCGAGAAAGAGCTGGGAAATGTGACAAACTTCAGACTTCCCTTGTTAAAGATGTTACATTTAATTACAAAGAGTAGTACTGTGTTTGGCTAATGCTTGGATTCGTGTATTTCAAATAAATTTAGTGTGATTTAACTTTATGTTGGCTCTACTTTATAGTAAACTTTTAATCACTGAGTAGATTAAATTCTACAAAGCAATAATAATCTCATATAGCTTATAATCATTGAGAGATTGTAGCTTCAAGTATAATATATTAAATATAATTATACTTCTGGATCAGGACACAATGAAACAGGAAGTGTAAAAGTGATATTTGCCCAATTATGCCTAAAATACTCTAAGTAGATAAATTATATAAAATAATATAAGCAAATCAAACTGGATTTTACTCCACTACCCCTTTTCTCACTGCAGTGAAATAAAGTATATGTTAATGGTCTTTAGTAGAAATTTCATTCTACTACTTTTTCAAATTTTTATGCTAAATTGACATTATATAAGATAATATACTTACAATTATTTCTCTTGTTTTAACTATAGGGCCCAGATAAATCAATGAGTAATTTTTGTTTTGTTCATCTTTACCCTTCATTTATTTCAGTATGCTACAGTTTTCTACTTGTAGCCAGTTCCATGTCTCCATATCTGCATTTACCAGTTGCCTTAGAAAGATAATGATCCTTAGATAAAATTTTATTTGAATATGAAATATAAGATAATATCAATAAACTATAAATTTATTAATAAACATTGGTGAACGTGTTTTTAAAACTAGAAATCATCCAAAAACAAAATTAACTATTTGGAACCCATGAACTATATAAGATAATTATTCACAAATTAGAATATTTATGGTAAAAAATGGAATTTATTTGGCCATCACTTTCATTATGGCTTACACATAATTTTTCATCATAAAAAATTATTCAATGCAAAGTTTTATCAATCACCTTAAATATGCTATGAATTTTGAAATGTGAATTCTTAGCATCTCTGTTCCTAAAAGTTCTCAAATCTTTCCAAATATGAAATTGATATTAACATAGAAATGTTCAACTATATTTCCTCCCTTGAATCATTTCTAAATTAAAGCAGTATTAAAAACTGATATCTTGACAGGGACTATAATGAAATTACAGTACTCTTGCTTTAATGAAATCGTGAAAAGAATTAAAGAGTGAAACAACTGATTTTGTGAATTTTTTTTTTACTCATTGTAAAACTTTAAAATACATAAGGCCAGTCAGACAAACACACATGGGAATGATAAGGACTGTGTGTATATGTAGATCAAACAGGTAATGGTGAAAAACTAGAAAAATAAGTTTATGGCTAGCTGTTGTTATGGTTTGAATATGATGTGTTCCCTGCAGGCTCATGTATTGAAGCTTTGTCCCTAGTTCATGGTGTTATTTTAGGAAGTGATGGGACCCTCTAAAACCACGAGGCAATGTAAGTGCATCTTCCCTTAAATTGTTTTTATCAGGTATTTTGGCATGATGATGTTAATCTAACAGAAAAACACAAGATCTAACAACAAAAACATTCTAGGGAGTCTTTGAATTAATAAGTTTGATAGGCCCTCACATAATGCTATCATTGTAGAATTCTAGAAACCATTCAAAAAGGTACATATTGAAGTGTGATTTATTTGGCACTTTGCCAAAATAAAATTACATCTAATAGGATGAATATCAATACTAACCATTTATTGGTAATCATAAGGCCAATAATTTCTACTATGTCAGACTTATATTCATGTTAAGTTTAGCTTGGTCCAAATTGATTTGATTTAATTAAAAGCCAACTATGCCTCTATAGATCTCTTGACACAAAAAGGAACAATTTAAAGATAGATCAGATTTTCAAATGTTAATTAGAGCAGAAATTTTCTAGTTATTGAAATAGTTTGCTGAGTATGCATCTTTTCATCTTATCCAAACTCTACTTTGAGAGTTGTATAGCACTTTCTCCGCAAACTACCATGTATTTCTGCATGAGATGTTTACAGATTCTAGCCCTTGCATTTCCAGACTGACTCTTTCACTGCTCTTCCTCCTCTAGTAGAGCAATAAAAACAAATGATTTTAACTTGCTTAGACTAGCTTTTTATTTAAGTTGAAAATATTTTAAAAGCTTTCAGTAGTTAGAGGAAGGAGAAGGACACTGAGGATGCCAGTCATAACTGATCACTGTAACTGAACAGTAGAAGTCTGTGGGAAAATTTCTAACACATTACTAACCTGTTGATAATGTATTCTCACTTTTGCATGCAATGAGGTGACTAAATTGGCTAGGATCAACTGGGGGTTTTGTTTTTGTTGTTGCATTTGGCTGCCCTTGAAGGACACTTGGAATTCAGAATTTGCAGCAGAATGGATCTGGCAGAGGCTTGAGTACATGATCCAAGAGAAAATTTGGGATGGATAGTTCACTGAAGCAGGAAGATGACTGGCTGGCTGGTTGATGGAATGACTGAATCAATGAATGAATGATTTAAAAATGAAGTAGATGATCATAAAATAAAAAAAGAGTAAATAACCATCAACAGGCTGAAGATGGAAGCAAAGAGAAAGTATGTTGATTCAAAAATGATTTTAAGATAGTTTTTAAGCACACAATCTCTATATTTTTATAATTTTAATTTGTTTCATTTTCAGATTATTTTTTAGAATGATTGAAATTAATTATTTCTAAAGATACCCTCAGATATATATCGTGGGCGACTCAAATTTTAGGCTTGGGGCCAAATTACAATTACAAGTTTAGAGCAGCAGTTCAAAATTGGAGATTATTTAGGGGCTATTTGGCAGCGTTTGAAGAAATTAATGGTTGTGAACCACAGGAAGGATGGCTGTTACTGGCATCCAGTGGGTGGAGAGCAGAGATGATGCTGTCATTTCTGCAGTACACAATGCAGTCTCCAACAACCAAGGATGATTCGAGTATCCATAGCCACAGAGTGGAAAACACTGGGTCAGTGGGGATTGACAAATGAATGCCTTTGACCTCTGCTTTCCCACAGTGGCATGTAGTATTTCCTGACTAGTGGAATGATGTTTGAGATACTTAAGTAACTCCAGAATAAACTCATACCCCTGAGCTTTAATGTTTTCCCACATCATTTAACTGGTGTTCAAATCAGCAGTCTTAGTTCCTTTTTTCTTCTTAAAGTTTGAGTTAAAATATATGCAAATGGAGGCGTTATTCTTAGAGAAATATCCTAGAGATATTTATTACAATAACCCTTAAAATAAAAAGATGCAAAAATAAAGTAAAACAAAAAATCCTCACAATTATTATTGAGTTCATTTTATGTGTCCAACGGTTCTTGGGCATGGGGCCCGACATGAAGCGTGGTGACTATACCCAGTAAGACTCCATTGAAGAGGACTGGTTTCTCTTTTACCAGCAGGTATCAACCGGAAAAAGCTTCTTGGTTTTGGGTGATGGGATCCCATATTCCTTTTCCCCTTCCAGTGCCGGGATCCCATGGAGGTCCATCCGTCCTGTTGTGTCTGAAAAACACTGTCACTCCTGCATCACTCCTGGCTCTTACAGTCTTTCTGTCTCCTCTTCAGTATGGATCTCTGAGCCTTGAGGGCAGGAGTTTGATGAAGACATCCCAGTTAGGGCTGAGCGTCCCAAGGTCTCTCACTCTCTTCACAGTGTGGGACAAGAATTTTTATGGGCCTCCTTGGAATGTAAGCACTGCTTGTGCTGTATCCGTCACAAGTTGCATCCCTGCTTAAATCATGTTGAAGAAAGACAGCTCTCGTTTTCATTTTTAAAGATGTTTTTCTTATTTGGAGTAGTAAAAGAGAGCCTACTTGTGTTGGAATGCTTGCTTCTTATAGTCACGATCAGATCCCTCCATTCATAGTTGTTATTTCTGCTAAAGCACTGTGACAGTTAACCTTGGTAGTCAATTTGATTGGATAGGAAGGCAATTGAAACGCATGTCTCAGCACAAGTATGTGAGTACATTTTCTTGAAGTAGTAAGTGAGGGGAAAAGACCTTCTTAGCTGGTTTGCACATATCATCCTTCATTTATTTGCAACAGAAAAAAGTGTGATATTTAGAATGAAGATGCAATTCTGTAACCACAAAATGTAAAAATAAGAAAAACATTGTTACTATTATTGTTGTTGTTGTTATTGTTCATGTGCCTCTTGCAGCACTTAATAAAAATAAATGCACTACATAAAAAAAACATAAAGAACAATTAAATACAATTTGCTTGTTTAAGAAATCTAATACATATCTCCAAAATATTTTTAATCTATTTACATAATAAAATTATAAGTGAACATGTTACTTCTTACAAACACCAGTAACAAGGCTAGTGATACATATAAACAATTTCCAGGGGCAGAAAAGATCACTTTTACCAGAAAAGAAAAAGACTCAAGAAGATCACATAATTTTTATCAACACTCACATTCAGGTATATCTTACCAGAAATCACAAAATGCTAGAAATTAAAGGGATTGTTTTTCACATTTTATTTTACACTTTTGGAATTTGAGGCTGATGATGAAAATTATTTTTAATATTGCTTTTTGTGCTTTTCTGAGACAGGTTCTCCATGCAACAGTTCCAGCTATCCTAGAACTGGCTCTGTAGACCAAGCTGGCCTTGAACTCAGAGATCCAGCTACCTCTGTCTCCAGAGGGCTGAGATTAAAGGTGTGGACCACCACCACCTAACTGAGATTATTACTTTAAAATAATGTAACACAGAAAGTCGTTCACATTGAGGAATTGAGTGTTTCTCATATAACAGTCAGAGATGCTTTCTAGAAGCTCAATTACTTGGGAAAATTGTTCCATTGATGGATATATGCTAAATCTATAGTTATTGCCCTGACAAGAAACAAAGACTTTTTTTCCTACAGAAAACCATACAATTCTCCAGTCAGGTACCTATTGTGGTAACAGTGAATACATTGATTTGTGACATTTATATTTACCATTGTTTTAGTCCGTGTTCTCTTGCTATGAAGAAACACAATGACCATAACAACTCTTATAAATGCAATAATTCAATTGGAGGCTTGCTTACAATTTCAGAGGTTTAGTCCGATATCATCATGGTGGGGAGCATGGGCACATGCAGACTGACTTAGTGTTGAAGTAGCTAAGAGTTCTACATCCCAATCCACAGATCCACAGGCAGCTGGTAGGGAAAGAGAGAGAGAGAGAGAGAGAGAGAGAGAGAGAGAGAGAGAGAGAGAGAGAGAGAGAGAGAGAAGAGAGAGAGAGAGAGAGAGAGAGACAAACTGGTGTGGACTTTTTGAAACCTCAAAACCTACTCCCGGTGACACACTTCCTCCAACAAGTCTATACCTCCTAATATTTTCTAATACTTCTCAAATAGTGCTACTCCATGGTAACTAAGCATTCAAATATATGAGTCTGAGCCTACTGGGGACATTCTTATTTAAATCACTACAAGTATAAATAGTTATTGCGCTCCTTTAGCATTAATTACCTTCTTCCACTCAGTGATTGACATGTTTTATAAAACTGGAATCATTCACATGTCTGATCTTAGCTTAGAAAACGTTGAATAGTCATTAGATTCATCATATTCACCAGGCCTTTCTGCAACCAAATGCTAGAAATTTGCCTGCTATTTACAATGGAGAGGCCAATAATTTGATAATATTGTCTTGTCAAACCTTTCTTTTGTTTCCAAAACTACTCCAGGCTCTATATTATGGGAACATACAACTTAGGAAAAGTCAAGGTATTGTCATGGTACCATGGTGACATCTGGGCCCAAGCTGCTGCTGAGGACCTTGTCTTGCTATAGCTGGGGTCTATGTTGATATCCACAACCTATGTTACCAATGGGTGCCATGCAAATCATGTATGTTGAAATCTGAGGGCCATGCAAAGCCAGCTCTTTCCTTCCATGGCCCTGGGAGGTTTGGCCTTGCCCCTCATGGGAAAACTGGTCCCACCCCTCACCAAGAGCACAGAAGAGCTGGTTCCACCTCTCATCTGAGGAGCCAGTCCCAGCAGAGGCACTCACTGAGCAACAGCTACCACCCAGGCCCACATCTAGGGCCTTGAGTTGGCCTACCCCAACATCTATGTCATCTATGACCTGCTGGAGCATGTAAAGGGACCATTCCTGTGGAAACATAGCCACAGAGTCACCATGACTCAGTACAATAGCAGGACATAAGAGAGGAGATTTGGTGAGGGTCAAGTATTGATGGTATACCAGAAGCCGGAGGCCTTGAACCTGAACAAGAGTATACTGCATGGCACACTGTAGCTACCAATGACACCAAGACGAAGAAGTGAACAAGTGTGTTGAAATAGGAGTGCCAGGGCTGCGTCCCCATCACCCAGCCGCCCACATGGCTAGGTTATGCCCCAAAATAATTACACAGAAACTGTATTTTTTTAAACACTGCCTGGTCCATAAGTTCCAGTTTCTTATTGGCTAGCTCTTACATACTGTTCTAACCCATTTCTAATAATCTGTGTAGCCCATGAGCTGGCTTACCAGGAAAGATCTTAACCTGCGTCTGTCTGGAGTGGGAGAATCATGGCGACTCCTTGACTCAGCTTCTTTTTCCCAGCATTCTGTTCTGTTTATTCCACCCACCTAAGGGTTGGCCTATCAAGGGGCTTAGGCAGTTTCTTTATTATAATTAACCAATGTCCTTCCTCCATCACAAGTGGAAAAGATGGAAGAGCAGAGTGGGTTTTGTTGTTGCTTTGTTTGTGTGCTTTAAATGAACTTTTCTAAAACTTTTCTTTTGCAGGGGGACACTGGAAAAGGTGGAAGGCTAACGTGGAGGGACTGGGAAATGAGTGGAACTTTGGTGCAAGATGTGAAATTCCAAAAAAAATATGTTTTTAAAAATGAAAGAAAAGGTCAGGATGTTGAGAATAGTCATGCATGTTTGCTAGTGTTTTCTTATATATGTTTTGAACAATTTGGTCACACTGAATTTGTTAGTATTAAATCCTTACTTGAGAATATAATCTAGACCTTTGAAGATCTTAGATGGAAAACTATTTGACCATGAAAAGTTCTAAAATAGAAGATATTGCTCTCATTCTTTGCATATAACTAAATAATATCAATAATATCAATAGCAAGACCATAGAGTAGCAGCAAAAACTGATTTTCAAGAACATACTGGCTTTTGGAGGACAGTCTAGACCCAGCCCTTCAAGGTCTACCAAAGTACTTGAATGTCACAAGTATTTTTCAAATACTAAATATTCCAAAAACATATAATAAATATCCATTATCAAATGTAAATTAGTTAATTTTTTAATAATATGAGAACTAGCTATATTTTATATAATAATGTTAAATGCAGCTTCCAAACAAAGCAAAAGTAATTTGAGTAACACAAAAGCCCTAGAAAAACACATTTTTGTTAAAAATCAATCCTTACTTGAGTAAAATTCCATAATTCATGAGCAGTCATATTATTATGATATACTATATTATATACATTTAAAGTTTAGATTGTGTTCAGAGGCTTCTTTTTCTGTCACAAGGGTCATACTTTGTTCATTCACTTTTTACCTTTATATTTTTCTTTTTGTTGAAATTGCTTTCTTTTCTCATAAATATATCCTGATTATAGTTTGCCATCCCTCTACTCCTCCCAGTTCCTCCCCACATCCCCTCCCATCTGGATCTGCATCCTTTCTGTCTCTTATTAGAAAAGAACAGGCTTCCAAGAAATAACAGCAAAACATAACAAAATAAAATATGATCTAGAACAAAAAGTATCACATAAAAATTGGACAAGGCAAATCAACAGAAGGAAAAGAACTCCAAGAGAAGGCACAAGAATCAAAGACCCACTAATTCCCACACTCAGGAGTCCCATAAGAACACTAAACTGAAAGCTGTAATACATACACAGCGGACCTGGTGCAGACCCGTGCAGGCCATGTGCATGGCTACTTTAGACTCTATGAGTTCATATGAGCTTTGTTCATATTTAGATTTAGAGGGACTTGTTCTCTATCCCTTCTGCCTCTTACATGCTTCCCACCTCCTCTTCCATTGGGGTTCCCTGAGTTCTGAGGGGAGGGATTGGATGGAGTTTTTCCATTTAGAGTTCTGCTCAATCTTCATACTTTCAACTTAATTTATATAGGTTTGAACTTTTATCATTTTCCCCCTCAGAACTAATCTGTATTATGTATTATACTTAAAGTAACATATTTAGTACTTCAAGGAACCCCAAAATAATACGGCTCAGCTTTCTGTATTTGAGTAGGCAAGACTGATTTTAAAATGTTTCACAAATGATCAGTTCTGAGTAGTTCTGAGAGTTTAGCTCTAGGTCTTCAAGAATGGTTACTGAGCTATCATTCAAAGACATTAATTGCTCACTAAAGTATGATTGGATAGTAGAGGTTTTTGTTTTCTTTATTTAATGATTTTATAAGATATGAATGATATGGGTAAAACTGCATAGCTGTAGGAGGGAAATGATGATTGCAGAAGTGAAGAACTGAATCCTAAACCACACATTTTCAAAATTAGCATTCAAACCTACAAGTACCTAGAAAGCTAACTCCACTGCTCCAGTCATTTGTTTTGCTTCCTTGCCATTAATAAGCAAATAATTTTTCATTCTGAATCCTAAAGTAGGAGTGTGATTATGCAATTGATCCAATTTAGCTAGTATTCCAATAGGTCAATTCAATGATTAAAGTCATTCATGAGAAGAAATGTTCTTCTAGACTATTTATAAGAAGTCTATAGTCTCATTTGGAATCTAATGGTTTTGCTGGAGTAACTCTGTAATATTCTCCCAATCTAGTAACAAAATAGTCCTAAGAATGCAACTTCCATTTCTATCTATATAAGTCAAGTTTCTATAATCATGACATTTAGAAAATTAATTTGTAAAGATAAGATATTTATTTTTGGCTGACAGCTTAAGAGGTCCCCCTAATTTTAGGGCCACGACAAAGTACCTCTTATGGAAGGAGCGTATAGGCCACGACAAAGTACCTCTTATGGAAGGAGCGTATGACATAACAAAATTACTCAATATCTCAGGGCCATAAAGTGAAATAAAAATAAAAAGTCTCAGAATGCCACATACCTCATCCAGTGCACATCCCCAATGTTATAAAAACCTCAAAGCAGTTCCTACCTTTATAAGTTTCCAAAGCTTAACTGATGACTGTATCTCCAAATCATGGGCCTTGGGAGGAAATTTTAAGACCTGACATATAACATCATCAATTGTTTGTGTCTGTTTTCTTGCCTACAGGCCATAGTACTGGTCTTCAATTCTCTCCTCTTGTTCACTTGGTAAAAACACATCCAGCTTTATCTTTTTAAAAGACTTTAAATTTTCAGTTGCTTGACCCAAATTATTTGATGTTATCCAAGTTGATTTATTAATTGGTGTGAAGGTTAGTTGTGTGTGATGTATGCAAGTGTACACATGTGCAGATGCAGGTGTGCTTGCCTGAGCATGTGGATGTGGAAGCCAAAAAAAGGATGTTGGCTATCCTGCTCTATCATCCCCTTGCTTTATTCTCTTGGAAGAGTTTTTCTCCAGTAACCTGGTGGTAGGCTAGTAGCTGGCAAATCTCAGTCATCTTCCTGTCTCAGCCCCTCACAGTATTGAAATTACACATGCAGGCACTGTTATTGTTGGTACTGGGGATTCAGATTTGTGTTCCTCTGCTTGTTACTTTACTCACTAAAATATTTCCTTGCCTCATTTATTTACTTAATAATTATTACATGCATTGTCCATGGTGTTGGGTTGTGTGAAGACATTTTCATACAAGTACATATTAGATATGGAGGACAGCCTTTCCTATATTCTTTTAGCTCCACTCTCACCTCTCATTAGTCCTCTCTATTCTTCTTGACAGTATCATACTAGATAAAGTATATCATCTAGTGCTTACAAATATTGGGCTCTCATATATTCTAATTTTATTTACCTTGGTTTCTTAATGTGCAGTGTTTAGTTCAGTGAGACCAGTGTATTCTTTCTCACTAAATCATCGTGCAAATGTATTTTATTAACTAGGTCAGAGTTCTGCTTAACTTAAATACTCAGGCATTTCCTGCCCCTCAGTCCTCATTTTGTGTACTTACTTTCCCCACTCCATCTCATTTCTGAAATGTCAAAGCATTTAGTATCTGTGTGGTATATCCTGTGTGGATCTCATGTCTGTGGGAACTTAATCTTCCCCATTCTGTAATTTGTTGTCCTCCAGCTATTAAAAACCTCCCCCATACAGAGATAATGCTGTATTTCTTTCCAAAAGCCAAGCTGCTTACATATAGTTCACACTCCATAAGTACTTGCTAAAAACAGCACATGAACAAACCAAATAAAGAGTCAGCTTGTAACATAAAGGACTTAATATTTCCAAATGTGTTCAACTATATGGGATAACAAAATTGAGCAGCACACTTTGAAAGAATGTAGTTCATAGTTATGCATTTCACAAAGTAGAAGAGATGGTTTTGAAAAGTAGATCTTGCTTTGGAAATCCTTGCTGTATGTATTGTGATAGTTCAGATTTTAATTTTTTTTAAATAATTCAAATAAATAGTTTATCATTAGTGTTCTAGTTCGTATTTTTTCTCCTATCCTTCCTGTAAAAGAGATAAGAATTTAAAATACTATTTTGAAAGCTATATTTATTTATGTATATATGTGTAGAATTTATATACATATATGTGTATATGTATGTATATGTATGTATAAAATTTTTCAAATCTACAGCTCATTCTTCCTACAACACTTACAAAAAGAATCACTGTAAACTTTCATAGTAGCCTGACTGAAGGGTAAAATAAACATTCAAATTTGTTTCCAACTTCTTTTACCTAAAGTTGAAAACCATTTGCTTGAATTTTGGCTTGTATAATATTTCAAATGGAATATATTTCACTTGGGAAATATCTGCTTTTTAAAGTTGTTGAAACATTTTCCATTTTGAAGTTCTGTTTTGCTTTCTGTTCCTCCCCCCTTTTCTATTAATACTCTCTCTTTCTGAAGTTGTAGCAAATAACTTACAACCCTATGCTACATGAATGTATGAAAATAGGTTTTGTTTGTGTATATTAAGCATTAAATTATTTGTGTTTCTATTAACATGCTAGTTTTGCCTCATTTTGTATTGTGCATATGTGTGTGCACAAATATGTAAATGTGTGTGTATGTGCACGTGTCTGAGAGAGAGAGAGAAACTATGACATTCAATGGATTATGTATTTATTATGTATTCTGAACTGAAAGTTAATCTTTTAAAAAACATTTTAAAAGAAATTTCATAAATTACTAACACTTTACCATGTGAAAATGTGACCAGTCTAAAAAGGAAAATCACCTCCTTAGTTTCCTTAAGACGGCATGTTTAACAAAAGGTGTTCCTGTTCGCTTTAAAATGTCTGTCTGGTACAGTGACAGCTGCAGGCATGTTCTTGGTGGCTTTTTTCTTCATCCAACAAATTAAAGAGGACTAAGCTGTTTCAGCAAACAACAAAACTATTTTCTTAGCTCCAAATTCAGGGAAGAATATGGAATGACTTAATATTTAGCCAACTCTAATGTTCAGTGAAACTGTGTTTTATAAAATAAATACACACCAGTGCTGAAATAAATCACCTTTCAAACAGTTTAAAAACAACTGCAAAAATTTTTAATCAAAGACCTTTTATACATTTTTCTTGTATTTGGTCTCCTTGCGTCCCCTTGTGGTCAAAACAGGAAAACACTGAAAGTTTTTGAAAATTAAAATGACTTACTTTTTAGTGTATTTTACTCTGTTCTTTGAAATTTTCTTCAAGCACCTTTGTAAATGGATAATGTAATAGGTAATTATAATATAATTTTAAAATATACTTTTCTCACATGAAATTTTTTAAATCTTGCATTCATTCAACATTATAAAGAAAAGTAATTATAGCAATAGTAATCCATAATAAATTATAGTAGGAAAAAATCAAGAAACTTAGTAAGACAAATTGATACACTCCTTCACACTTCTTGATAAGTCACACTGAAATTGGAATAATGACAACAAATACAAGGAGCTCTCAGTGCACCATACACAGTGTGACAGAAGAGTTACATTTCCCAAACATGCTTTAAGTGTGCTTGGGAAGTTTTCGTGGCTAAAAGTTATATGCACTAATGGAGCAGAAATTGAGGGCAGGAAGAAAGCCTGGGTGCATGAGCATAACAAAACAGTAGGTATGATGTTAGATATATAAGTTGAGGCCATTCATCTTTGATAATAACTCTTTTAGTGTTATTTATTGTAGAATCTTGTATTGAGTCATGTGCAGAAATAAATAAAAACAGAGATCTGTACCTTGTCAAACCATACCCATGTGGAATTCACAGGTTAAACATCAAAATCTAGGTGTTTAGCCAATGAATCCTACCTTAGTGTTACTACACCTAGGAAATAATATTATCTGTAAACAGTAATAATCACTGTGCAGTTGCTACTTCAGGAAGTAATTAGTAGTTATTCAGTAAATCTTTTCATATGAAACTGTTTGTTACAAATATGGATCTCTGATGAGATTTTCAACAATTTTATGAAAAAATATCCTCTCTATCAAAAAAAAAAACAGAATGAGTTTGCATAAAGATTTATTTCATGCTTTATTTGTAAAGATGTATAGCTTAACGTTTGTTCTTTATGGTTTTTATTTTTGTTTGTCTATTTGTTTGTTTGTTTGTTTGTTTTTGAGACAGGGTTCCTCCGCGTAACAGCTCTGGCTGTCCTGGAACTTGCTCTGTAGACCAGGCTGGCCTTGAACTCACAGAGATCCACCTGCCTCTGCCTCCTGCATGCTGGGATTAAAGGTGTGTGCCATGACTTCCTGGCTTGAGTATTTTTTTCTTTTCTTCTTCATTTTTTTAAATACATCATGACCACAGTTTCCCCTCCCTCCACTTCTTCCAGTCTCCTCTATCTCTGCTCCTCCAATTTCCTTCAGAAAAGAGCAGACTTCCCTAGGGTGTCAACCAAAAAAAAGGCATAACAAGATGCAATAAGATGAGGTACAGATCCTCATATCAAGACTGGACAAGGCAACCCAGCAGGAGGAGAAGGGTCCCAAGGGCAGAGAAAAGAGTCAGAGACACCCTGTTCTCAGTCTTAGGAGTACCATAAAAACCCCAAGCTGAACAACCATAGCGTGTATGCAGAAGAGATAGAGCAGACCCAGTGTGGGCTCCATGATTGCTACTTCAGTCTCTGTAGCTTCACATTTTTAATGTTTACACAAAAAGAGAAATCATGTGCTTTATAATGGTAAGATTAGATAACATGTGTTTATTATGTTATTATCCAAATTAAATGTATCACCTTTGTGGGTATATGTATGTTGCATTGAATAGGCATTAAAAACTTAGTGGTTTTCTTTATATAATGTTGTTATATACACTTCTTCTCAAATTATTATGGTTTAAATTATATGAAAGCAATAGATATTCTATAGGTATCATAACATCCCAAATATTGTGTGTATTTCCTTGGTATACATACCATAAAGTATTCATATTTATGTCAAGATGTTCACTTTTATATTTATATACAGACTAAAGTATAATATTCCTTATAAAAATCTATCTGAACTCCAACTGATGAGTCGGTTTGGTTTCTTTATATGAAAAATGCTGACAACAGAATTCTCATACATATGTTCTTATGTTCAGTACATTTATGCAAAATACAGCCCTGAAATGTAATTGCAGGATTATATTCTGCACATTTATCATTATTTGGTGCTATCAAATTGCTTTTAAAGTTAACTATATACATATTTCTAATATCACCAGTAATGCATAAAATGCTATTTTCTTTTATATTTGAACTTGTTTATTATCCCTGTTTCTACAACTAAGCCTCTAATAGCATCCTTTATGACCTTTCTAGGTCCTTCACTTTCCTGTTTCACAGTTTTGTAATCACAAATTAATATAAACTTAGATTTGTTGACAATTAACAAGTTAGTTAATATCCACTAAATAATTATTGAATTATTAATAAATTATATCTCTATTTGCATTTGTATTTTAGTAACTCTTTTCAAGCTCCCAATCACAAAAAGTTCATACAGAGGATGATCCCTAGGGGTTATATTAGGCAAGAGGCTCATCAGAGAGACACCAATCACACCATCAAGAACCTGTCTTTAACCAGGATACTAACTAAAAAGGATAGTTTTGATATTAATTTGTTTGGTTCAACTAAAAGTTAGCTAAAACAAGTTATTATTTAAAAAAATTAAGGAAAGAATAATAGTGTTTCTTGGCTTATCAAAAATGTCCTAATTGAATTTTTATTTACTGAAAAAAATTTAGGATCTTGAGGTCATCTCTCTAACCACTAGTTTTCATTTAACATATCTGAAGAACACCACATCCTACACAGCTTGGTCCTAGACACTTAACTGGGACAATTGTAGTAGGTGCGGTGGGCTGCGTTCCTGCTGCCCGGCCACCTGGCTAGCTTATGCCCAAAATAACAACACACAAATTCTATTCTTTTAAACACTGCTTGGCCCATTAGCTCTAGCCTCTTACTGGCTAACTCTCTCATCTTGATTAACCCATTTCTAATAATCTGTGTAGCACCACAAGGTGATAGCTTACCAGGAAGGATCTTAACTTGCATCCATCTTGGAGAGGAGAAGTATGGCAACTGCCTGACTTGGCTTCTTTCTCCCAGCATTCTGTTCTGTCTACTCTGCCTACCTAATTTTCTGTCCTATTAAATGCCAAGGCAGTTTCTTTATTAACCAATAGACATATGACCCTCCTGGGCACCATTTGAAGAAGGAGCTGTGGGCAGGCCTGCTTCTCGTCCCGCCCCACTTCCTCATGGTTAGCTTTACACCCAACATAACAACACACAAATTGTATTCTTTTAAACACTGCCTGGCCCATTAGGTCTAGCTTCTTCTTGGCTAACTCTCACATCTTGACTAACCCATTTTTACTTATCTGTGTAGCACCACGAAGTTGTGGCTTTCTGGAAAGGATTCTAGTGTACGTTCATCTTGGGCTGGAGTTTCATTGCGTCTGCCCCAGAGAGGAGAGGCATGGTGATTGTCTCACTTCCTTCTTCCTTCCAGCATTCTGTTCTGTCTACTCCACCCACCTAAGGGCTAGCCTATCAAATGGGCCCAGGCAGTTTTTTTATTAACCAATGGCCTTCTTCCATCAGACAATGAGGGAGTGAAGAAAGGACAGACACACAGGTACATATGCAGAGAAGTTGGAATCAAATGGGCTTTGCTCACAGATGGAGTGGCATCTAGTATTCAACAATCCAGAACCTCATTACAGGGGAAGGGTTTAGGTAGTCACGATAGGAGGTGTCTATGCAGGAGCAATCTCATGCTGAAGATATCTGGGGGGAAGAAGCTGCCACTGAGGCTTTCTGTACGTTCTGGCAACATTTGCACAGAGACTAGGGAAGGCTTTGCCAATTCCCATGGGTTTGAGCCACTGGTGACTTGTCAATACAGTCACTCAGGAGTCGAGTGCTCCTTACACAATCATTCAGGGTTTCCATTCCCCACAGAAGCTGGCAACAGAAACTGAAGTAAGTGTGACAGCTTTTCTACACACTGAAACTGATAAATAATTTCCCAAGTCCACTTCCCTTTGGATAAAACAAAACCTTTGTTGTTATTTGTGTTTATAATTTTCTCAATTATAATCTCAGGATATCCATAAAGTATACTTTTCTTATTGTAGCTTTATTTTTACATCCAAGTTTATGACAGTTTATCCTGGTTTGACTTTATGGTTGCATATATTTGACTTATAAATTTTACATTTAGGAGATGCTCATCCCCTAAATGTGTTAGTGACATATCCATGGCCAAATCATTGACATTTCTTATAAAAGATAATGGAGTTTGACATACCATATCATTTTCATGTGTATCAAAAGTAATATTTTTTCATAGAGTAGTTGCTCAATAACTGTGGTTGAAAATTTGAGTGATTAGGTTCTCTTTGAATCTACAAGTTAATATTTATTTTGTAAAGCAATATCTTCCTTTGTAAAATATCAAATCATTGATTTTATTTCAATATAAAGAGCAGAATGACTCACTGATCAGCTGTTGATGGAGGTGTTAGTTGAACTGCATTACCCTCCAGCTTCATATTAGACAGTGGATTCCATAAGGGATTAAAGTATTCCTCTAAAAAGGAGTGCACATTTATCAAGTGAAACAACATGGCAAGCCAAAAGTCTTGGTTTCTCCTCTGAGCAATTATGGAGTGTGCTTGGAAGAAATTCATATAAATTTAGCTGAATGGGCCTTATTCTCCCAAAGCCAAAGACTGAATCATTCAGCAATTGAGAAAGGAACAGCTTTTAAAGTATAGTGGCTACATTAATGTGGTCTGTACAATTATCTGTCACCTGGGGGCAATTTACTCAGAAAAAAAAACTAACTTATATTACTAAAACTGTTATCCCTACTTATATTTCACCCCAATGGCATATAGAACTTGCTAAGTTCCTGTGGATTTCTTCTCCCTGAAAGTAAATGCTGAGAGGCTGGTTGTTAGTTTGTCTCCTCTGTGGTTCCTGGAAAGCTATTGAAGAGAAATTCACAAGTTTAAGAAGCAGTAGAAGCTTACTTTAGTTATCATGTGAAAAATGGGACAATTTGGGAGGTTTGGAGTTGTAGCAGTTTGAAAATGTACAACTGCTCATTCTCCTGTCCTCCTCTGTGTAAGCATCCCTTGCCAGTTGCATTCTTTAGTCACTAATTCATGCAGCATGGTTTGCAAGGAACTTTAAAGCAATATTTTTCCTACTGCTATTCCTTACATTTTCATTTGCGGCCTCAATGATCTATGTAGGAAATATTTACTTTGAGGCTTTGGTTTGGCTCAAAAAAATGCCAAGTGATCAAACCCAGGCAATGTGTTCATTGATCTCGGCAATGGAATCTTTGGGTGTAGAATAACGTACAGTCTAGCTGATCCCAAAAGATTCTAAATTATGTTCGTAGGATTTAATGACCCTGCTGTTCTCCCATTTCTAGACAGGTAGAAAGTTCAATTCTTTTTGAATTTCACTTTTTTCCTCCCCATGAACTGAAGACACTAACTGAACTTAGTATGCACAAAGGCTTCTTGAAACAAACAAACAAAAAAACCTATAACAAATGGTCATGAATATGCCCTCCAGTACCCTCGGCTCCATGTTGTCTCCTGCTTATTTCCTATTTTGTTTCTATTTCTCACTGAATTTGATTTTCAGTATCTATTCAGATGTTGATCTTGTGTCTCTATGCTGGGTAGGTTTGATTCTCACAGTAAGAAGAGGGTTAGTTTTAAGAGGTATTACTGCAAGGACCTGAGCTGAATGGGGGCAGAGCCACGTTAATGATGCGGAGCTTTCTCATTTGTAAACTGCAGCTGTGAAACTACTCGATATACATCATTCTGAGGTCTGGTCTACCATAACTTACATGCAACCTATGTGACAATTCTGTCTATTTCCTATTAAAATAATCAGCCACATCTTCGTGCATCATCTAGGAAAAATACAGTTTTTAGTTAGTTGGAACAAATGTATATAGAAAACCATAGAGAAGAAATAAAGCCTTTCCTGTACAAGAATTCTTTTTATGAATGCAAAATATGCTACGAACATGCTAATATTAAAGTACATGGGGAAGATTAGAACAATAAAAAGTAATGGAAGTAAGAAACAAAAAAAATATACATCTTTTCTCTCCCATGTGGAAACTAGATTTAATTATATATACATATCTAGACATACACACATATGACACGAACAAAAGGAAACTACGTTGGAGAACAAGGAGGACCATCAAAGGAGAGGGAAGAAGAAGGATGAGCAAGTCACTGTAATCTTTGGATGAATATATCGTAATAAAACTCATTATTTTGTATGCTAACTGAAATTAGTAAAATGGGCTCTAAAGACAAGTTTTGAAACTAGAGGTATTAAATTAAAATAGTCAAACAGATTTCAAAGAAACCACTGCAGTGGTTCTCAACCTGTGTACCGCACCCCCTGTGGGGGGTTGAACGACCTTTTCGCAGGAGTTGCATATCAGATATTTATATTATAATTCATAACAGCGGCAAAATTATAGTTATAAAGTAGCAACGGAAATAATTGTATGGTTGGCAGGAGTCACCACAAGATGAGGAACTGTGTTAAAGGGTCACAACATTAGGAAAGTTAGAAACCACTGATTTACCAACTTCTCCTGTACAAATTGCTTACTAGTAGCTTTTGATAAGTAAAAACCTAAATGTCCATGTCAAGTTACACACAATGAGTTCCCTTTTATCTATAACACCTTGATGCAAAGCATTCCTTCCAGATCGTCATGCTGTGTGTTCTCCATTGAGATAATGGGGTGGTTTTAATGAAGGGGACTCCACAAAAGAAACAATAATTTTCTAATAAAGCAAGTAAACATTACACTGAGAGTAATAAGACCAATGAGGTGCTTCCTATAGTAACCTCCTATAATAAATGATTGTTTTCTCCAAAGAATCTATGTGCTAGAAGCTTTATCTCTAGATTTGTACTCATAGACTTAATGGAACCTTTAAAGAAGGGGCACCAGAGTGAGGTCCTTTGGTTTTTCTGTGGGTATTATATTTGCCAGAGTTCAGATAGCTCTCTTGAGACCCTTCGTAGTTTATAAGACGCTAGCTGTGTAAATGTGAGAATCTGAGTTTGATTTTCAGTACCTTTGTAAAAAAAAAAAAAAAGGCAAGATTGGTGGCATATGCATATAACCACCATACTGTAAAGACAGAGACAGCCAGATTGCCTGGCTCTAGCTGGTCAGTCAGCCTAGCCTAATTAATGAGCTCAAGTCCAATGAGATACCATATCTTAGAAATCAAGTCGAATGGGTCCTGAGGACCAATCGGTTGTCTTCTGGCTTACACAGTGTATACTGCGCACCACACTATATCCCCCACAGGAGCCTGAGCCAAGGTTCATCCAACCTTTCTCTACAACTCCCTGGTAAGTTTGAGATATGAACCCTTGTTCCTTCATACACCCATGCCATAATTTGCTGTTATCCATTTCCCTGACCAGAGAGCAAACCAGCAATGCTTTCCTATTTCAGACCACAAAACTATGAGCAAAATAAGTCTCTTTTTTTCTTCATTAAGTAGCTTGCCTCAAGTATTTCATTCTGCTAACAAAAGCTGGCTAACAGCATGTGAAGGCTAGCTGACTTTCACAGGGAAGGTTAATATGTTAATGTCTCCAAAGGCTTGGATTTCCACGCACATTTTATGACTCTTTTAAAATTAGTCAGTTGATTTTTCATTTTAGGTTCAGGTCACTTTACAGAGTAAAATAATGGTAAATTTGCACTCATCTTATATAAGTATAAAGTTCATGAACTTGTTTCCACATTATTTCATCTTCCCTGCCTGCAAATTCAATTACTGCAACATCTAATTTCTCTTAGGCTCCATCGCTTCATTACCTCTTGTTGATATATTCTCACACTCCTGCTGCCTTCTTTGCCTTCACGTGTCAAAATGTGCAATAAAAATGGAAGTCCCATGAGTCTGAATTCATTGCCAAAACCCTAATGGAGAGGTCCAGCAGACATCAGAATCCTGGAATTTTCCAGGGTAGCTCTCAAGTCAAACATGATTAAGAAATTGGATTCTGTAGTGCTTCAGTGGCCTGGCTCACTGTAAGAGCCACATGAAAGGAGGAACTAAAATATAAGCAGAGAAAGGGGATTAGTATGCACTGGCCATTATGTATATGTTAATTAAAATTGCAAGAAGTGTGTTGGAATTGCTTCATAAAGGCCCTGGAGGTAGGTCAAGGACAGAATGATTTGCGAAAATGAAATAACAAAAGAAATCTGTCTTTCCTCCATACTCTCTCGAACTTCTAAGCCTTTGGCTATAGGAGTGTACATCCTAGAATTTGATTTATAGCACCTATTCCTTACTTGGAGAGTGGTGCAACAGTATTCTGGAATTTTTCAGAAAATGGTACGGACAAAAGCCTGCCTAGTATAGCCCTTGGCAAGAGTAGAAGTGGAGAGTTTATCTTCGGTAGCACATCTTTTTTTTCAGATCTCCCTCTTGGCAGCCGATGCTATCATGTACCGTACTTTCTCAGTCACGCTCCCCTTCTCCATTGAGAGTTATGATTCAGACTTTTTAATCACAGGCTTTGACATGTTGAAATCATCTTGCTCTACCCTGTAGTGTCCAACTTCTATCCCTCATGAAATATATCAGACATAGCTGTCTCCAAGTGCTGTTCTCTGGAAGCAGCCAATTCTATAGACAGAGAAACTTATGAGTGATTCACTGGCAGCAAAATAATCCTTTCTTAACTCATCTTGATAAAATTACTGTATTAAAGATTTTGTGGTGTGAAAGTCTGTGACATGAATACATACACAATGTGCTGCAAGTATCACCATTTCAATATTTTTATCCCAAACAGAAACACTGCAAGCCTTAAACAGTCTTTCCCGTGACACCCTGCTCATAGTTTAGAAACCAACAATCTCTTTGTGCCTATGCATTTGATTTTATGTAAATGAAACCACGCAATAAGTAACCTTTGGCTTATGGCTGCTTTTAGTTTGTCATTATGCTGACAATGTTCATCCATATTGGAGTATGGATCACTACATCACTCTGTTCAATGAGAGAAAAATATTTTATTGCATCAATTCTATCACATTTTGTTTATCCACTCCTCAGCTTTACATTTAAGTTATTTTTACCTTTGGTTATTGCAAATAGTGCTACTAGGAATGTTTACTTACAAGATTTTTTGAGCTCCTATTTTTAAAATATTTTGACTCAATGTCTGAATAAAGCATTTCTGGGCCATAAGATATTTATATTTTTAATTTCTTGGTATGATAAGTTCTTGATTATTATCAAGAAGTAATAGTCGTTCACCAGCAAAGTATGAATATTTCAATTTCTTCACATCATTTTAAGCCCTTATTTTTTTCTATTTGGTTTAACATGGGTGAAAAGTAGTAGCTTCCAGTATTTTTTAAAATTATATTTATCTACTTATTTGTGTGGAGGAATGGGGATCACATGCCATAGCACCTCCCTGGAGATCAGAGAACATCTAGGGAGTCATTTCTCTTCTTCCACCATGTGAAATCCAGGGATCAAACTTAAGTGGTCAGGCTTCGTGGCAACTGCCTTAACCTGCTGAGCAGGTTAATCTGGCCTCTGCTGTAGTTATGATTCACATTTCCCTAATCACAAATAAATTTCATATATTTTCATGAACTTTATCAGTAATTTAATAACCATATTTTCATCAATTTCATTTAGAAAATGTCTTTATTTTAAATTTTTTGTGTAAGAGCTCTTTATTTTTTCTAAAAAATATAGAGAGAGATGATTTTGGAACTTTTTTCTTATGATATAGGTTTGTGCTTTCACTCTTCTTAATAATCTATCTTTTGATTAACAAAAGAACATAATTTTGATGAGGACCTATTTTTTGTTTGTGATTTTGTTTTCTTTCATAACAATGTTGCAAAACCAACACCATGAAGACTGATCTCTTATCATTTAATTTCAACTCTTCTATAAAATGTCTCTTCTACATTGAGGTTAATATTTGATTCCGTGTTTGAGGGAAAGATTTAACATCCTTTTTTAATATCTGGGTATATAATTTTCCTAGTGGTTTTTCTTCAAGAGACGATTTTCCTTATTGAATAATAATTGCACCTTCATGAAAAAAAAAAAGCATGACAAAGTGCTGACAAACAGCACTCGCCCATGGCCTAATAAATCTGAAAGAAAATGTCTGATTTGTGAGTGCAGAAAAAGGTACGGGGCATCAGAAGATGAGGAATGGCTCTTTAAAAACAGCATAGAATGAAAGATTAGATAAACTCCCGAAATACTGAATGGCAGGTTTACAAGGAAGACAAAAGACAGCAATGTGGATGCCTGAACAAAGTGATGGGGGGAAAATCCTCTCCACATGTGCCAGGTCAACAAAGCAAGAAAAGGAAAATCTCCAGAGGCAAACATAGCCTAAGATGCATTTTTGACAAGAGTCACAATCAGAAGTAAATGTTAAGTAGGAAGCAGGAAGGGTTGTGCCACACACTCTATTAAAGTAGAAGAGATAGAGCCAAGCCAGAAAAAAGCTCTACACTCTATCTACCCTGTAGACTGAGTAGAAAGCCAAATGCCAAAGCTCATCCACCCACCCACCACAACTGACTAAACAAGCAACCACCCTGAGAACCACGGGAACTCTGCAGGAGCTGACCTGAAGAATCTCAGTAGACAAAAATATACTCAAAGAAAAATTGCAGGACGCTGGTGGAGAGACAGAGTCTCGGTAAGCTGAGCATATTCAGCTGCAAAGGTAAATATGAACATTAGACATGGCCAGCTTTAGAATCCTGTGAATAGAAAGAGCGGTCACCCCGCACACTCTGAACATACTCCTTGGTAGGGTAAATACTGTGCTTATGGGGAATCCATGCCAAGGACTGGGAAACTCTGATGAAAAGACTGATTGCTGTACAAGAATTAACTCAACATGAAAATCATAAAGGATACACTGGGCATACAAACCTTTCTAGCTTGACCTGTTTGAACTCCCAAGGAGACAGAACATGCAAACAATTCTTGATGGAACGCTTGAGACCCACACAGCTTGTTCTCCACCAGCAGGGTGTCCTCCAAAAGACAACTCAGAGTCAGGCGAACTTATCCAAGTCAGAAAAAGAATATTTGTTTATGTCCAAACATGTTTATTTCACTCCTTTTTATTGCTATTTTGTTTTTAACTTTCATTTTTATTTACTCTTTGTGTCTTTCACACCATGCACCTCCATCCCATTCATTTCCCCATCACTTTGTATCTGCCCTCTGCCCTTGCAACCTTCCCCTCCAAAACAAAGTAAAATAAAATTTGAGAGAAAAAAGAAGGAAAAAAAAAATCCATCTCATCATGGCAGTTCTAGTGTGACACAGTAAGTCATGAAGCAAACCCTGTTATTCATATATCTTTGCTTGCAAGTGTTCATTACAAGAGTCACGGGTCTGGTTCGAGCCCTCTGATTTCTGCTACATTAGCGATGCTGGGCTCTCACCTAACTCCGGATTATGCTATTGTTACCCTGTGTCATGGCGATCCTGCGGCTTTGGGTGTGAAGGAATGGTTCGTTCAGATGCTTTAGCAGATCACAGATGGAGTGGATGTTGGGGTGAGCCAACTGATAACCTGATTCTGGGCCTGGAAAGTTGCAGGGTTGGTCAGTCTGCCAGCCCTCCCTTGACCTCACCACTAGGGTTAACTCTCCTGCATTGCCCAGATGAGTACACCCCTCGCAGTGATAAGCAAGCGGCAGGGGCATTTCTCTGGCTTTCATGTCCCTAGAGTCGTTTCTCCTACACCTACAACTTCAGGGCCAGCTCTACTGTGCTGCCTGGGTGTAATGTAGGGGCCATTCTCCCAAGTGCTGCAGGTGATGAGGGGTAGGAACAGCTCTCTCACTAGCCTCAGGTATTGATGGACTGGAAGTGCGGTTGGGAGAGGGCATCTTTCCCCCACCCATGCCTCTTCATGACAGTTAAGTAATGGGGACAGCTCTTCATTTCCGGTCTGAGTCACCCACACCTCTGCCAAATGGACTGGCTCTATTGTGCTGCCTACGCAAGGTGCAAGACCTGCACTCCTTGCCTCAGGCATTGAAAGGTAGGAGTGAGGGCATCTCTGCCACACAGATGAGAGACATGGGGACAGCTTTTCCATGCTCACAACTTTGGGGCTGGCTCACCAACTCTTCTCTCAACCGGGGTTGGTTCTATTTTATTGCCGAGGTGAAGTACAGGGTCTGCTCTCCTGAGTGTTGCAGTTGATGGGGGGAGGGGGTCAGAGACAGCTTTCCAGTTCACATGGCTTCAGGACCAACTCTCCTAGCTGCCTCAGGCATTGACAGGCAGGGTGGTAGGGTGGGATGGGGGAGGGCATCTCTCTCCTGCCCATGCTGCCACATGACAAATGAGTCATGGGGACAGCTCTCCCATGTTCAGAGCTTCAAGGCACACACACCTCTGGCAGCAGGATTGGTTCTACTGTGCTGCCCATTATAGCTATTTTTTTTTGTTTTTTTGTTTTTTTTTTTTTTTGATTACATAATGCTTTATTGACCTTGAATTTTCTTAATGCTAATGAGAAAAGGACAACCATAGTAGAAAGACATTGGATAATAGAAAAGTCTTCTGAATTAAATCTGCTGGTGTATTTCAAGGATGTGTGGTCCTCAGAATGGAAGCCACGAGATGTGTTATGTTGGGGAAGGGGTTTTGCTCTTGTTTCAACAGGAGAAGAAATTTTCATTTTGGAGATATGGAAAAAAGTGTCAGGTCAGCTAAATTTAGAAACTAAAAATGAGTTTTATGAACAACTTTAATCTGGTTATTTCTCCCTAAGAATAGCTTATTTGCTACAAATTGTTATAGTTCCTTACAAGATTTTTGGTTCATATTTTTTATTTATTTATTTATTTATTTATTTATTTATTTATTAAAGATTTCTGTCTCTTCCCCACCGCCGCCTCCCCTTTTCCTCCCCCTCCCCCAATCAAGTCCCCCTCCCTCGTCAGCCCAAAGAGCAATCAGGGT
>NW_026068176.1:541543-544980 GCF_014885135.2 Alexandromys fortis | reverse complement strand
AGGTAAGCCAGACCCAAAAAGAGGAACATGGGATGTACTCACTCATATTTGGTTTCTAGCCATAAATAAAGGACATTGAGCCTATAATTCGGGTTCTTAGAGAAGCTAAATAAGAAGGAGAACCCAAAGAAAATCATATAGGCATCCTCCTGAATATTAACCTTCATCAGGCGATGAAAGGAGACAGAGACAGAGACCCACAATGGAGCACCGGACTGAAATCTCGAGGTCCAAATCAGGAGCAGAAGGAGAGAGAGCAGGAGCATTATAGCTATTTTTAAGTCTTCACTTTTGTTTTGTTGTTTCTCACTTGCTTTAGTGTTGATTTTGCTTGATAAAGTTTTGTGAGTATTCTTTTTCTGCGTGTACTTTATTATGTTCTAGCGTTCCTTAAGTTCACCAGTTTAATTTCCCACTCATTTCTACTTCCTCTTCTTGTCTTTGAGCTCTTCCTCATATTTTACTTTTTTTATTGAGAAAAGGAAAAAAAAAGTTTCTGCCTCCTCCCAGTCTCCCATTTCCCTCCCCCTCCTCCCACCCTTCTCCCCCTCCCCTCACTCCTCTGCCCCTCCTTCTCCAGTCCAAAGAGCAGTCAGGGTTCCCTGCCCTGTGGAAAGTCCAAGGTCCTCCCCCCTCCGTCCATGCCTAGGAAGGTGAACATCCAAACTGGCTAGGCTCCCACAAAGCCAGAACATGAAGTAGGATCAAAACCCTGTGCCATTGTACTTGGCGTCTCATCAGCCCTCATTGTTCGCCATGTTCAGAGAGTCCGATTTTTATAAATCTTATTAGGAATATTCTTTTTCTTTTTGAGTGTTTCTTTAAGTTTGATATTATAATCACAACTTTCTCCTCCCCTTACTCCCACTAAATCCTCTCATAACTGCTCTTTGCAGTCTTTTAAATTCATGGCTTCCTTTTTCTTTGTGTTACATGCAAATAAATATGTATATACTCATACATGTTCTTAAGTAGAACCTTCCCAGTCTGTATACCCTTACTTGTATGTATGCATTCAGTATGAACATTTAACTAATTGGTGTGCTGACCCCTGGGGAAGGCTACTTCTCCCAGATTAAGAACATGGCTGGTGGGAATGCAAGCTGATATAACCCCTTTGGATGTCAGTGTGGGGATTTCTCAGAAAATTAGAAAACAACCATCCTCAAGATTCAGTAATACCACTTTGGGTTATATATTCAAAAGATGCTCAATTGTGCCACAAGTACATGTGCTCAACTATGTTCATAGCAGCATTGTTTGTCATAGCCAGAACCTGGAAACAACATAAATGTCCCTCGACCCAATAATGGATAAGGAAAATGTGGTACATTTACACAATGAAGCACTACACAGCAGAAAAAATTAACATGCTCTTCGGTAGGTAGAATTAACATAATAAAAATGTCAATCTTACCAAAAGCAATCTAAAGATTCAATTCATTGCCCTGCAAAATCCCAGGAAAATTCTTCACAGACCTCGAAAGAACAATACTCAACTTCATATGAAAAAGCAAAAAAAAAACCTCAGGATAGATTTTACTAATTTAAAGTTAATATTAAGAACATGTATAAGCTGTGCAGTGGTGGTACATGCCAGTACTTGGGGAGCAAAGGCAATTGAATCTCTCCATTCAAGACCAGCCTGGTCTATAGAACTAGTCCCAGGACAGTTAGAGTTGAATAGAGAAACTCTGTCTCAAAATATAGAAGATGTATAGATTGATTTATTTTTGGGAAAACATCTATATATAGCCCTGCTGGCCAGAATGCTCTCACAAGAATCTGTCTTTGAGTGCTGGGGTTAAAATTGTGTACCACCACACCTAGCATGAACAAATGTGATGATCCAATTTTGCACCAACAACTCATGTTTATAGATTCTATGAACCCTACAGGATGGCTTATTTATAAATTAATTATAACTGCTATTATGTATGAAAGAGTTCTCATTCAATATTAAATAATATTAAAGGTGATTTTATTTTAATGTCTTCTTTAAATTACTGAAAATCATACAAGAATTTTATTGTTCTCATTTTGTTAACAAAATAACTTACTCAACAATCCTGCATAAAAGTTAACTAGGGTCAGATTTCTATTACTCAGAGGTTCTGAAGTTGGCCTTATTTAAAGCAGGTTTAGAACCTTAACTACTCTACTGTGTTGTTATCCTGAGAGTCAAGATGGAGCTGCTGATTAGCATCTGAATTCTACCTAATCACTCTTGCTTGAATTTTTTGTTGTTTATTTGCTTGGTTTTTCAAGACAGGGTTTCTCTGCACATCAACTCTGACTGTCCCAGAACTTGGAGAACAGGCTGGTCTTAGAGATCCACCCAACACTGGCTCCTTAAACCTGGATTTAAAGGTGCACGCTATCTCACATGGCTGAAAGATTTATTTTTATTTTAAAGGTATGGTTGTTTGGCTTGTATGTCTGTGTACCACATGTGCCTACAGAAGTCAAAAGAGAGTGATGGATCACCAGGAAGTTGCAAATGGTTCTTCACTGCCATGTGGTTGCCTGGAACCAAACTCAGTTCCTTTGGGAAAGCAGCCAGTGCTCTTAACATCTGAGCCATCTCTCCAGCCCATATCCAATTCCCTGACCTCTTTTCAGCTTCGTTCTCTCTCTGATTTGTCCTTTTACATCACCACAAGTTTGGATGATCTCTATTTTTTGAGTTTGAATACTTAGAAGAAGAACTGCTTGTAGATTGAATCATATTCCCCAGTGAGAAATGCTTGGTTGTGAACTTCCATGCATGGTGTAGCAATCTCATTGTGACTCCAGGCTCTATTCACACTCCACCAGTACTCAAGATCAAACAGGAATCCAATGTTTCACCAAAACATACAACATTGGCACCCCAAATGCCATAATTCAATGGTTTTACCATGTCTTTAGCAATTGCTCAAGGAAAATTGAACTTACCCTAGCTAGATTTTCCATGTGCTTATCCTTGGTCTTCTGCTTTCATCTAATGGTCATTAGATGCCCAGACCAATTTACAATATGCTTCACAAGTGCAGAGGCAGATATAAAGGAATGAAATAATGTTTTTCTTCTGTGTCTCTCTAATTCAGACTTGTAAAAGAAAAACTTTGTCGGGCTGGATTTGTACGTATCGTTTAAATTTGTTTTTATCCTGGAATGTCTTGTTTTCTCCATTGACAGTGAATGATAGCTTGGCTGGGTATAGTAGTTTGGGTTTGCATCCATGGTCTCTTAGCTTCTGCAGAACCTCTATCCAGGACCTTCTGGCTTTCATGGTTTCCATAGAGAAGTCAGGTGTAAGTCTGGTGGGTTTACCTTTATAAGTTACTTGGCCTTTTTCCTTTGCAGCTCTTAATATTCTTTCTTTAACCTGTATATTCTGTGTTTTGATTATTATATGGCGAGGGGATGTTTTTCTTTGATCCAGTCTGTTTGGT
>NW_026068176.1:526181-541135 GCF_014885135.2 Alexandromys fortis | reverse complement strand
TGATCCTACTGCACGTACTGGCTTTGTGGGAGCCTAGGCAGTTTGGATGCTCACCTTACTAGACCTGTATGGAGGTGGGTGGTCCTTGGACTTCCCACAGGGCAGGGAACCCTGATTGCTCTTTGGGCTGACGAGGGAGGAGGACTTGATTGGGGGAGGGAAAGGGGAGGCGGCAGTGGGGAAGAGACAGAAATCGCTAATAAATAAAAAAATTTAAAAAAAAAGAAAAACTTTGTCATGAATAGTAAAATATTTGTTAGAGGTGTTTTCTTATATCTAATAGGATTCATCATCACTCTTAGCCTATTGAAATTGTGGCAGTAGTAGAAAATTGGTATTCAAGGAAAATATGATCATTCTTTGTGCAATACGTTATCTCGTTGGTAAACAGAATGACTCAAAATTATTTGAATTTCATTTTCTTTACTTTGCATGCAAAATAACACACCTGTTAGCAGCAATTTAAATCTAGACCTAAATTGTATATGTGAATTTAAAGAGGACACTTAACTGGTTTTATGAAATTGTTTTTTTTCCCACAATTTTATACTTGAATATACTATGTTCTGATTACTCTCACCCCACCCTCCTTTATCTCCTACTTCTATCCATCCCTGCTCCTCTCTACAAGTTCCTTTCCCACATTCATGTCTTTTGTTTGTGCATAGGCAACCTAATTTATGAGTAGATTATAACTCTTGATGATAAATATTATTCTGTCTGGTTAACTCTGGAGTAGTCTGTCATGAAAATCTGTAACACTCCTGGCATGCCTCTTGTAACCTGCTTATTGAGTTTCTGTCCCATATATGACAATGTGAATATAACAAAGTATTGTAAAGGAAAACTCTTATAGATCTTGACCTATTCCATCTAATGTTAGACCATTGGCATTTGGAATGGTGAATATGTTAACCTTTACTTTTACTTTTGTCTTCCTTAAAGCTATCTGGCTTCTTCTCTTTATGTGTAAAGGCAGCAGAAGTAGCACTAGCATTTTTGTGTCCATCTGTCATGTTGCGCTTTTTTTTTTTTTAGTAGAGCTCCTAAAGTGAGAGGCTAAAAGGATAACTAATTTACTTCTGCCTTTTATGTGGGGATACATTGTTTGTGCTCTAACAAATAAAGCTTGCCTGAAGACCAGAGGAAGAGCTAGCCACCAGTTAACCATAGAGGTCTGCAGGTCTGTATAGACAGACAGGAAGTGATATGGATGGATAGAGAGAGAAATATAAGGCAGGAGGAGACAGGAGCTCAGTCCTTTTTTGGCTGAGGAATTAGAAGGTAAGAGTTGGCTGTGGCTTTCTCCTTTTTCTCTCTGATCTTTTAGCACTTACCCTATTATATGGCTCAGAGTTATTATCATTATTATTATTGTTTTTTTGAAACAGGGTTTTTTTTTTTTGTAGCTTTGGAGCCTGTCCTGGAAATAGCTCTTGTAGACCAAGCTGACCTTGAACTCACAGAGATCTGCCTATATATCTGACTATAGAATGAAGGGATTAAAGGCATACATCACTACTGCATGGTTTCCAAGTTTTATTATTATGACAAATTAGAAGTCATGCAAAATTTGTATCTTAGAAATAGGCACCTGGTCTAAATAATGCTTACTGAGTAAATAAGCAACTAATTATATTGTTTAGGTTAGAATTTCTATTGATGTAACAGAACACCTTGACCAATAACAAGTAGTGCGGCAAGGGTTTATTTCACCTTACAAGCAGGTCACAATTACTGAAGAAAAATCAGAACAGGAACTCAAGGCAGGAACATGAAGCCAGGAACTGAAGTATAAGTCACAGAGGACTACTGTTCATTGATTTATTCTTCATGGTTTGCTCAGCCTACTTTTTTAAAAAATAGAATCCAGGTCATTATGTTCAAGGGTGGCACAACCCTCTGTAGGTTGAGTCCAAGCACATCAATCATTAATCAAGAAAATGGAATGATAGACTTTCCTACAGGATGACCTTAAGGAGTTATTTTACATTTATGACTTCTTCTTTACAGAGGACTACATTTTGTGTTAAGTTAGCAACCACAACAGCAACAAGAGACAAACTAGGACAATAGTCCTAATATTAAATATTACTCCTACTTATACTAGCACATTCTAAAGAAATATAACAATTTACTGGTTGAATACTAAAGTTTTGTTCATTTATTCAACAATCTTTTGCTAAATTATTTGTATACATCATGCACTCTGTTGGCAGTTAGTACACAAAGATTACTCACACCCATTCAATATTTCATATATCCATGGGTTTGATTTAAATGTGGGAAAAACTGACTTTTGTATATAACCCAATGATAAATGTAGTATCAAGTGGTGTTGTGGACCCAATGTTGATCTAATGGTCTCAATCACCAATTCAAATTGGCTTTTGTGTTAATCAATCAACACTGATGATAAACATAATTCTTGTCAGTATACCTGGTATACTATTTTATGTAGTTGACATTGCCTGCTATCCAGTCTCTTTTCTCTGTTTTCAGATAGACACATAATTGCATCATTTCCATGATGTAAGTGTCTTTATATTTAAGTACTTTGGATACTTCTAGCTATGGTGTTCTCTTTCCTTCTATTTATGACAAGAATTTCTTCCATATATTCTATATTAAAAGTTGTCTTAAGAACAGGAGACAGAAAAGTTCTCTTTAACTCAGAACACAATAAATCCTGTGTTAGATTTGATAGCTAAAGTCTTCATACTTATAAAACTTAAGTAACGTTTTCTTTCATTTTTATAACTGAGTGTTGGCTCTTCTATAACATGGTTAATATGCTAGTTCCTTAAATTTATGTTCATAGGAATCTATTTGACCATCAGGTTCATTTTCGGGATTTAAGATTCAGGCAGTACAGAAATACTAAGAAAAATAATCTGAAATAAATGTTTATTTCTCCACCAATTTCCCTTACTTGTTCCCCCATGCTGTGTTTTGTAAAAAGTAGAGAAACTATATCAAGGAAGAGTGTTTTTTTCTCACTGATCCTTAGGTTGTTTCGACAACCCAATCAATCACCAGTGACACCTACCTGATTTTCCTAGGATCAGTGACATTATCTGTTTTCAGGAGTAAGATAGCAGGAAGATGTCCTTTTGCACTCAATATGGCCACTGCGTTTATGGACCTTCATGCCTTTTGGATTTTATTATGCCTGGGCAATTGTCCAATATTTTATGAACATGGTTTTTCAGAACGTTCCTGGATTGAAACACGATTGTATATCTGGACAATATCTTATTCTACTCATGACAAAATTGTCCAGATGGTCCTGGACTGCTTCCAATGGAATCAGCTTTTGGCCAAGAACTGTAGAAGCATGAATCTTATGAAGTCCAAGTCAAGTTCCTGGTGCATGTAATCTCCTCACAAGGGATTGGGATGGACTTCTGGAAAGTAAAGTCAGTACTGATTAGGACACACTTGTAATTATTTTTTAAAAAAAGCTTTCAATAACCTTTCACATTCCATGGATAATTACATTAGATGCATCCTCCCTTTTTTGGCTCTAAGTGTCTCACAAGCCAGGAATCCGGGGGAGTCATTAGGCATTTCAATGATCTCTGGAGTTTGAGGAAGCTTGGAAGCTTTAAATGAATTAAAACATTCTGTTTCTCTTCACATCTTGATATTGTCCTTGTTTTCCATTCTTACCATTAAAGATAGACACATTACATTAATATGTAGCCTACTATCTTCTTATTGAAGAAATCCTCACCTCCTTACTCCAGCTACTTCGGTGAGTATATATTCTCTTTCATAGGTAACTTTTCAAAAATGCCATTATGTGTGAATAAGATTCACCATGTTTAATAAATACAAACATGGAATTTCTTCATTGTACATTGTAACTCTAAATATCCTCAAGGTATCATTATTTACACAATTCTCAGATACATCTCAACATAACTCTAGTCAATGAACTACACCCATTTTTCCAACTAATCTTGTTAAGGTGTCCAATTGTATTTATATTGAAAATTACATGGACAAAGTCATGGTGTCTTATCACTGTATATACATGGTCCTCCATTGTTCAAATGAAATGTAAAATCATATGTATATATTAAATTAAATGCAAAATCATATACATCATATTCAAAATAACTTTTAGTGTATAAAGTGTGAAACGGTTATATTAGGTGTGTTAGTACAAATTATAATTGTTTTGTTTCCATTTTCATTTTTCTCAAGAATTTTTAGCTGTTACTTTTCACATTTCTATTATTCCTTTGGTTAATCAAAGAATGTGCTTTAATTTCCATGCATTTATAAAATTTCCAGTGTTCTTCTTTCTATTGTTCTTTTAGTTTTCTATAATCATGGTTAGGTATTCTATATGATTCCAACTTTTTAAAATTTGATAATTTTTTTTGTTATTTATTAATTATTTATTTTTAAAACAATATTTTTTCATCTTACATGCCAATCCCAGTACCAACTCCCTACCATCCTCCCGCTCCTCCCACTTTTCTCCTACCCCACCACCCATCCAATCCTCAGAGAGAGTAAGGCTTCCCATGGTGAGTCAACAAAGTCTGGCACATCACTTTTAGGCCGGACCAAGGCCCTCCTCCCATATTTAGACTGAGCAAGAAACACCTTTATTGAGGATGATCTCCAAAAAGCCAATTCAAGCACCAGGGTTAAATCCTGGTCTGACTTCAAGTGGCCCCACAGACTGCCCCAGCCCCACAACTGTCACCCACATTCAGAGGGCCTAGTTTGGTCCTATGCAGGTTCCCCTGCTGTCAGTTCAGAATCAGTAAGCTCCTATTAGTTCAGGTCAGCTGTTTCTGTGAGTATACCTATCATGGTCTTGACCCTTTTGTTCATATTATATCGCTCCTCCCTCTCTTCAACTGGACTCTAGGAGGTCATCCCAGTGCTTAACAGTGGATTTCTTCATCTGCTTCTACCAGTGGCTGGATAAAGGTTCTATGATGCCAATTAAGGTATCCATCAGAGAAATACAAATCAAAACAACTCTGAGATAAAATCTTACATCAGTCAAAATGGCTAAGATCAAAAACATCTATGAAAGCCTATGTTGGAGAGAATGAGGAGTAAGGGGAACACTCCTCCATTGCTGGTGAGTGTGAAAATTTGTACAGCCACTTTGGAAATCAGTATGGCAGTGTCTCAGAATCAATCTACCTCAAGACCCAGCAATACCACTCTTGGTCATATTCCCAAAGAAGGCACACTCATACCATAAGGACATTTGCTCAACCATGTTCATAGCAGCATAATTCATAATATCCAGAACTGGGAAACAACCTAGATGACCCTCAGCTGGAGAATGAATGAAGAAAACATGGTACATTTACAAAATGGAGTACTATTCAGCAGTTAAAAAAATGACATCTTGAAATTTGAAGGCAAATGGATGGAACTAGAGAAAAGCATCCTGAGTGAGGTAACTCAGACCCAGGAAGACAAACAGGGTATGTACTTGCTCATAAGTGGATATTAGACATAAAGCAAAGGATAACCAGCCTATAGCCCACAACCCCCCAAAAAAACAGGAAACAGGAAGAACCCTAAAATAGACATATATAGATCCCCTGGGAAGGCAAAATAAACAAAATCTCCTGAGAAAATTGAAAGTATGAAGGGAGGAGAATGGACTGAAGGAGGGGAGGGGATAAAGGGAATGGGAGGAGGGAGGAGAACATGAAAGAATGGGATGGCTTAGATGGGAAAGGACAGAGAGGAAGAGCAAGGACAGTTTTTTTTCTAATATGTTACCTTTCCTGAATAACATTTATTGTGTAGCCTCAAAGAATTCTCTGATGTGTTGGATGCAATGTTTACATACTTGTTATAGCAGTTTACTCTAGAGAAGTTTACGTTCAATAAGTTCTAGCCAGAGATTCCTACTATTTCATTGTAATATTTCTCTCACTATAGGTTTATTAATATTTCTTTTATATAGTTGTTTTAGTCTCAATTTCTATTTACACTAGTCACAGTTTCATGATGAATTGATCCCCTTTCCATAATACACTGTCCTCTTTTGTCTCTTTTTTCAAATTTTTGCTTAAAGACTACTTGTATGACATAATTATAGCTATTTTGTTTTATTTTTATTTTAATTTACACACAGTATAATTAAGTACCTTTCACTTTCATTCTATATGTATCTTTACAGGTGAAATTTTTGGGAGTAGCATGAAGGTGTAGGTTGGTCTGGATTTATATCCATTTACCCACTTTCCGATTTTTACTGGATAACTTAATTCATTTAGACTAAAGTGTAATTGATACTAGGCAAAGACTTACTGCTGCCATTGTGTTCAGTGTTTTTCACTTACTCCATAGGTCTACTCCTCCTCTGCTTTGATGTTAAGTGCTTTCTTTTAGCAATACGTTTTTATTCCTTGATATTCACCTGTACAATGTTAGTTATAGGCTTTTACTTTGTGGTTATAATGAGTCTTACAAAAGTGCTTTGGCCTTATGGTAGGTTATTTTCAGTTCATAGCAAGTTAACATTGATTGTCTTCCAAAATAAACCTCTAAACTTTTACTCTACTTCTAGAAATACTTTGAATTTTCATGTAAGAATATACATCTTTTATATTGTATATCTCTTAAGAGATCAACATAATAAACTATCTTACTAATTTTCATCGTCAATTCTTCATACTTAACACACACACACACACACACACACATATATATACACACACACACACACACATCACCATGATAGTATTAGAATATTCTAATTTCACTATGGCCTTACTCTTGCCATTTTCAGATGCTTTGGAATCACTTATCAATGCCTTTTTCTTTTGGCTTGAACAATTTATAAATTTATTGTAAGACTGGATTTATGGTAATGGATTGCCTTGGGTTTTACTTACCTATAACTTGTTAAATTTCCTATTCATTCATGAAGGACATTTTTTTCTGGCAAGACAAAGAGGTTGTCAATACTTTACCTTCAGCGTTTCGTATATAGCATTTTTACAACTTCTTTATATATAAGCTCTCTTGCAAGATCTACTAAAAATGTATTGATTTCTCTCTTTATTGCTGCTTTTGGCATCCTTTGTTCACCTACACATATAACCATGTCTTTGACTTGTCTTATTCAGACAATCTGATTGGAAACATTTGGTGTCTTTGTGTCTGGATGTTTATCATATTCCAGGTTTGAAAATAGTATATTTCTTTAAATATTCCACTCTTTATCTTATTTTAGCCTCTTGAATGTGCATGCTGTGGACATTTGCTCTTTTGAAATTATAGCATAAATCCACGGAATCTCTTTTATTCTTTTGTCCTCTGAATGTACAATTCAGCTCTCTTGTATTGAAGAATGTTTATTGTTGTCCTTATTTTAGATTTATTTTGTTGTTAATGCTATCCATTCATCGCGACTGAGTGGTGGTGACATACGCCTTTAATCCCAGCACTCAGGAGGTAGAAGCAGGTGGATCTCTTTGAGTTCAAGGCCAGCCTGGTCTACAAGAGCTAGTTCCAGGACAGTCTCCAAAGCTACAAAAAAATGTGTCAAAAAATCAAAAAAAAATCCAGGACACTAACTGATAAACATGGATTATCTGATTTAGTGCTCTCAATTATCTTATGGAGAGGTATTGCTATTATCTTACTTTATATAGTTGTAGAAACTAATTCCCAAACATCCTAAATATCTCCCCTCCACTAATTTAAAAAAATTGGTAAAAGGGAAAATACCAAAATTAAAGAATTGGTAAAAGGGAAAATACTAACTTCACTTTTTACTATAAAACCCCACATTTTGTATTCATTAGAAATACAAAGTCAGTGATCCTGATATACCCAGTTTAGCATCTCTAGAGTTTTGGTTGCTCTTATAAGGCTTGGCATAAAATTTGTTGAATATGTTGATAACCTGCTATGTATTAATAGTTAAAATTTTAGGAAACATTGTATTTGTTCTGCTCTGCTTCACTTGTGAAGAACTCAGAGTCTATACTAAAAACTGAAAACTGAGCGGAATCATGCAGCAGTTGACTATTCATGGATAAACCAATGTGAGTAGTTAAAACATCCAATTTCTTTCATAAAGAATAAGAAGTTTCTGTCTCTGAGGAGGCTGAGTCAAGACAACACTTGAAGCTTCCTGATGAGCCATTCTAGTTGAATCTGAGCACTGTTCCGTGACAGAGTTAATCTTAGAAAATAGTGTGCAGAATTTGTGGAAGACACCAACATCACCCTTTGCCCTCTGCACAAGTGCACACACACACACACACACACACACACACACACATACACACACACACACACAAGCACATGCAAAAGACAAATAAAACTGTAAAAAAAGAAAAAAAAACTAAGAAATCCATGTGAGAGACAATAGATCCTGGCTTTATATAACAAAAAGCAAAGATCCATTGAATAAGGCAGGATGGAAGGAGTTGCTATAATATTTCATTTCAATATAAGAAGCCCATGCAATAGAGAAATACTTCCTACTTAGGGACTAAAGAAATAATTATGTCTAAACCTTCAGCTTAAAACTAATAACAGGTCTACTATGGTAAAACACCATTCTAGGAAGAACCACATGTCTCTTGGCCTCAAGTCAATTCCAATAGACTGAGTCACCAGAAATACACAAGCCAAGCAGATGACTGAGGGGCAGTCTTCAGGTGGTCACAGCAGTCAGGGAAGCAAACCTAAGAGCTAACCTCTGAACTCTATGAAAACTCAGTTCAGATTGATATCATAAACCCAGATCAAGTCTTTGTAAGTCTGATTCTAAGCAGTTCGTTCTCAATAAATTGAAACACAGTATAACTTGAAAGAAGTTTCTTGGTATAATACAATCCCCAGTACACAAGGAAGTGTAATGCCATGTCTTCTTACAAGAAGATGGGTTCTAGAGATAGGCTACCTGTACTAGCTTAAGGGTCTAAGGAAGGGTCTGGTCTGGTCTTGGTCAGACAGATAGTGTAGAGGTCATTTAGGCTATTAACCACCTCTAGTCCTGGCTGTAAGAACTTGAGGAAGCCTTGGGCTATACAGATAATTTAAGGGTCATTTAGACTATTAGGTATCTCTGGTCTTGGTTGTAGAAGCTTGGGGAGTGCCTGGCTATAAGAGTAACTTAGATTACTCACCACCTCTGGTCCTGGTTGTAGGAGTTTGATTTGGCCTAGCCCAATGGATGACACTGATTTCTAGGCAATCACTCTAATTCCCAGCTTTTAGGATGAAAGAACAGATTGTTTTTTATCTTTCCAAGTGGAAAGAATCCTGCATGATTAACATTCTTGGTTTCTCTGGAGATCTGTGGGCACAAGGACCTTTTTTTTTTCTGCGCTCCCAGCAGGTGACTAGCTCTAGTACTCTCAAGTGTGAACAGCAGAGTAGAGAGCTGGAGAGATAACATAAAGCTAGTATATGCTAGTTAGAGCTCATAGGTGCAACCACCATGATGTATACAGGTACTAGGCAGAAACAAAACACCTCTATACCTACACCAGAGCTTGCAGATGGAGGGACCAGACCTATTTGAGTATTGGGTGGAGACCTATGTGCTTGTGGTTAGACATTTGTTTGCCTTATATTATTGTTATCTTTGGAGTGTTACTGGTATACTGTCCAAAGCTGTATCAGCTCTTATATCTGTGAGGCTCAGGTACAGTTTAGATTCGCACAAGACTGGAAGGCTAAAGGATTCCCCCTTAGCACCTGCTGTCCAACTTAGGGCATGTAAGCCATCACTAGATCCATGCTCATAAGAAGAGCCTCTATACTGGTCTTGGTAACAGACAGGCCACTAGGATAGGCTTGAGATGTTGCCAGGTTTACCGCCTGTTACAATAAACGCCTGAGTGATACCTGCGGCTGTGCGGGTCCTTATAGCTGTAAAATACAGATAAAACTTAGGTTAGAGTTACCCTTGGTGACAAAGGAGTGATCTTCACCAATGTAATACTAGCCTTAGACAACATAGTATTGAAAAAAGGGAACTCAGTATTTTCCTTGAGAGTTATTACTAGGATAGTAAAAAAATAATAATGGGCAGATGTCAGTGAAATCCACCTTCAGATCAGTCCCTATACACCGAGCCTCTGAGACATTCCCTGTTTTAGGAAAAGACACCTTACAGTCTACTGGTATCCTACTTAGGCTAGTACTATCTGTGGCTTTTTGGAGCAGTTTACATCAGCAGTAGGCAGGCCATGGCAATGTGGGCCTGGATACCACCAAAATTACACACAACGTTCTGTTAGTATTAGTGGACTGTGTGTACTAAGGGTATGGCACAGCCTTGTAGTGTTTGTATCCACATGTACAGCACAGAAATCCTGCAGCTGGTCCCTTCATAATGATTCTTTCTAAAACAGATTAAACGTCCTATTATGCCTTATTAAAGGCTGGAGGAAGACGAGGCACACATTTACATGAGACATATGGAAATCTTTGGCAAAACAGATCTCTTTTTATATAATCCCCCATGTCATACTGCAGAAGAAATACAGAAAAGATTCTATACTGTCGTAGAGAAACAATACGGAGGGCAAAGCAATGAAAAAAATCCAATAGAAATGTTTGAACTGAAAAGTCACACTCAGTAAGACTTAACATAGCATAATATATCAATCAGTGGAAAAAGATTTCAAACAAAAGAAAGAACAAGAGGCCTCAATAGTAGTACTGTGTGATTCTACTAGTAGAAGTACTATGTGATCCAGCAATCTAACTATTGGGAACCTATGCAAAGGAAATGAAATCAGTAGTTTGAAAAAACATCTGCTTTCCTAGTACAAAGAAATGGAAACAACTTAAATGTGCATAAACTTAGGAGTGAATAATGAAAATGTGGCACCTATACACAGAAGAACATTACTCAGCCTCAAACAAAATTAAATCCTGCTATTTGTGACAACATGAATACAAATGGAAATCATTGTGTGTGGTGAAATAAGCCAAGAACATGATGAATTACATAATTTCACTCCTATATGGAATGTGAAAGTTTGAACTCATAGAGCTTGTTGGTGCAATGTTGGCTGCTGGAAGACTGTGAGGGGTAAGCAATGGGTACAAAGTTAAAGTTAAATGAGACATTCTAGTGTGCTATTAATTGTACACCAATGGTTGTGTGCCATATATCTCAAAGGCTGAAAGAAAGGATTTTTATTATTTTGCCATAAAGAAGTAATATATTAGAAGGGAAAAATGTTTGACTTGATCATTCTAGGTGCATATGTATCAAAATATGACACAGCACTTTATTAATATGTATAATGCTTCTCCTGTATCAGAAAGTATTTTTACTTTAAACTAATATAAAAACAATTTCTGTCAAGTAAAACCATATAATCTATCCTGTGCTTGCTTTCTATAAACAATGCATGTAATATGTCATATGTGTTGCCTGAACATAATAAATACAAAGGTTTTAAGGACATGTAACACTTTTTGCAATTACATAATCTTGAAAATGCTGTTCTTTGGCATATGATGGGGCCAGCTCTAAGACCAAGGAATGTAAAACTCTAACCGACATGCTCAGTGTTGAGGCAATTTTGGGGCTTTTAAAAAAAAGCTATTTCCACATTTATGCTTTGTTTCAATACCAACAGATGCTTGTGTTTATGACTTGCTACAGAAAAACTCAAATTGTATGATACAACATAATGTTCATGTTGATTAAACTTACGATGACAAATTTTCTCATTTTTTGTTTGAAGTTAAAGTTCAAGACATCTGACTTTTGTAGATGTATAAATTGAGTGACATTAAGATTACAGCTTGTCTGTTCTTTTAAAACTATTTGTTTACATTTATTTATATGTAAGTGTTTAGCCTCCATGCATGCATTGCACCAAATGCATTCCTGGTACCCTAAAACTGGCATTAAGGATGTTGTGAACTAGGAATTGAAACCTAGCCCCCTGCACAAGCCATTAGATAGGTCTAGACACTCAGCTATCTCACCAACTCTTTGCCTGTTTTTTTTTTTTTTTTTTTTTTTTGCAACTAGATATTGTATTTTTATTTTAGCCTCTGGTGTGTCATCGAAGTGTCATTGCTCATATTTTCTTCCCCATTTCATAGATCACAACCTTTGAGTCCATACATTATGAAATGTCATCTTCTCCCTCTTCCCTGACCACAGATGAGGACGGAAATCCACATACTAAATACAGGATTTCAGAACAAAGAAATGTTTAATAAGGACTCTGTGATCTAATTTATAGAATAGTTTATCTTTCCATGGAACATACAGCTAAATTAAGAATAATATTGCACAAACTTGGCCTTTACTGGCAAAAGACTGAAAGCAATTTTAGGCAAATGAAACAAAAAGGTAACCCAGTGAAAAGAAAACTAGCAAGAACTCCTAAAAATTGATGAGTCTTGACAGTAAGGTCAGAAGAATTGGAGAAAATAGAAAGAAACAAAAAAAAAAAAATCAAAATCATAGCATCTGTTTTATTTAAAGACCCAGCTAATTGGAATGACTGGTTGATGGTGTGTCATCATCACTACCATGGTTGCTACTATAACGCATGACCTGTCCCAAGTTTACCTTCTGACACTGCTGCTTTCCTCAGCATTTAAACTATAGGGAAGGGAATTTTGATTGGGTCAGATTAAGTGACATGATAGTCACATAATTCATTCAGTTTCCATGTTTGAGACATAGAATTAAGTAGCACTGGATGAACAGAGAGAATTTTTGCTGATACTAGACATGATGGGCAAGGGTTGAGTTCTCAGACATAAAAGAGGATGTTATTAGGAAGGGCGTGGCTTCTGGCAGACAGTTCCTGCCTTCAATCTGACCAATATCAACTGTAATATGCCTTCTGTACTGACTGCAGCTTCCACTCACATTACCTACTATTTTATTCTGACACTTTATTATGTTTTATGATACAAAGCAGTCTGGAAGTCTGTGATCTTGGCACTTACAGAGAAAGGAATATTAGCCTCACCACTGAGATGAAAATAAGCTTATAACGCATTTCTGTGGAAACACGGGGTTAATGTACTGTTCAAATGCTGACACCTTCCTCATGGATTGTCACAAGAAGTATTCACAAAAGATTGGACTATCTCCAAACTGAACCTGCTGACTGGAAGTGTCAAATTGCCTATAAGTTCCTAAGTTTTCAGTTTTCAAAGCATGCTTCTACCTTGCTATGAATTAGAAATAATACTATTTCAAGGGACGGTAGATATTTCTCAGGACATTTTGCAACATCATCGTTCACTTTAATTGTATGTTTACCTTCTTCGTCCTCCTTCATCTTCTTCAAATTTGCTTTGATTAGCTTTGGCGTTAACTTTAATAATAGGATTAACAACCTAATTTTCTAGGAACTGAATTCTTAGATCTCATTCCTGGTTGTTTCTTAAATCAATAAATGAAGGCCTTAATTTTTCTGACCCTGTGAGTCCTAGCAATTTTAATTTCCTTAGTTCTGACCATGCTCTGCCCTGTGCTTCAGGCCACAACAGAGTTTTTTTCCCTCATGGGCAAAAGTATGTAAATAAGCTTTTTGTTGTTGTGTTTGGTTTGACTTTGTGTGTGCTGGTGTTTGTTTTGAGCTTTATCTCTGGCAACAGAGTAAAATTGCATTTTGCTTTGTTTCCGCCTTTGTTTTCTTGGCCTGCTCTGGTCTTTTGCTGCCCTCTAGTGGCCAGAAGTTACCAGCGCCAGTGGGGCACTCTATAATCTAGGAAGGAGGATGAAAAACCACATGTAAAAAGATGCTCAGGATTTTTTCAGGTTTTTCTCTTCACTCCTGTCGACTAAAGCTCAGATTCACACTTAAGTTATATACATTACATTAAGAATACAAACAAGGTTGTCTGAGCTGAACCAAGATTAAAACAAACAAAAGACCTTCCTACCACCCTTATTTTGAGAACATCTGTCTCCAGTGGTGTTTTATGCTGAATGTTATACAGATTGTGAGATGTCATATGAGATCACATTTGATGAAAATAACAAAGGAACAAGACAAATTTGAAGGAACGAAAATATGGATATGTAATTACATAATTAAAATAAGAACCCCGTGCCTTCTGCTTTTAAGAGCACTAAACCATTCTCTTCTTTTTGCTTATTTATTTAAAGGGTTGGGAATCGATTCTTTAACATTAAAATTAGTTCTGCTCTATTTAATTAACTATATCAGTGGTGCCAGGAATGTCTTGGTTATCAGCTATAGATCAGAAGGCATGGGAAGGAGGGAGCAAGGGAAAGAAGGAAGGATGGGGGGTGAGACAGAGGGAGAATGAGAGGGAGGAAGAAAGAAAACCTTACTTTTACAACTTTGCCTTTTAGTTCTCCTAGCACCAGCACTGCAACAATGAAGACAAAATTTGCCGTTTCTACCACAGCTAGCATGGGTACTTGATAATAATCTATAACTTTTATCAGCCACATTTCATTTAATTTCTACAACAAGCTGCTGAGTCAGATATTATTATTATTTGGTTTTAATTATCATATGAAAATATAAAAGCTTAGAGAAGCTGGTGTCTTGTCTTGGTTCTATGAGTAGTTCACAGAGCTGAAAGAGAAACACACAACACACACACACACACACACACACAATTTAGCTCTAGAACCAAGCCTCGTAACCGCAGTAACAACTGTTTGAACAAAAAGATCTCACTAGAAAAAAGAAGTACATTATAAGCAACTCCACAAATTTACAAATTTTGAAATTGGTTTACCAACTCAGCAGCATCGTCCTCCTCCTCCTCCTCTCATTTCACCTCATGGTTTTTCAAATTGTAATTTTTCCCCATATTCAAAGGATTGATATGAAGTTTTCTGAAGGACGGAACTCCTGTTCACTATGTTATGGATTCCACAGTTGAGTGTTCTCCTTGGCTTTTTTTTTTTTTTTTTTTTTTTTTTTTTTTTTTTTTTTTTTTTGTTTTTTTTTTTTTTTTTTTTT
>NW_026068176.1:524514-526163 GCF_014885135.2 Alexandromys fortis | reverse complement strand
AGGACTGCTGGGATTTAGGGCTAGAGTCTCTTATCTTTGAAGGTCAAGGAAAAATGAGAAGAGTAAGAAACAAAGCTCAGTAGAAAGCCTCACCAACAGAATATCAGAGTTGGACGATAAGGCAGAGGAACTGTATCACTCATCCTTTAAAAAAAAAATGTATGAGTAATAGAGACAGAAACGCACATTGGCGCACCAGACTGAGCTCCCAAGGTCCCAATGAGGAGCAGATAGAGGGAGAACATGAGCAAGGAAGTCAGGACCGCGAGGGGTGTGCCCACCCACTGAGACAGCGGGGCTGATCTAATTGGAGCTCACCAAGGCCAGCTGGACTGTGACTGAAAAAGCATGGGATAAAACCGGACTCTCTGATCATGGCGGACAATGAGGGTTGCTGAGAAGCCAAGGACAATGGCACTGGGTTTTGATCCTACTTCATGTTCTGGCTTTGTGGGAGCCTGGCCAGTTTGGATGTTCACCTTCCTAGACCAGGATGGAGCGGGGAGGACTTTGGACTTTCCACAGGGCAGGGAACCCTGACTGCTCTTCAGACTGGAGAGGGAGGGTGAGAGGAGTGGGGGGAGGGGGAGAGGAGAGGGAGGAGGGGGAGGCAAAAGGGAGACGGGGAGGGAAATGGGAGGCGGGGAGGAGGCAGAATTTTTTTTTCAATAAAAAATTATATTAAAAAAAAGAATCTTTGCTTTGGGTGCTGGAGAGATGGTTTACCAGTTAAGAGCACTTGCTGCCCTTGCAGAAGACTCTGAACCCATATGATGGCTCACAACCACCTTTAACTCCAGTTCCAGGGGATCTGAGACCCTCTTCTGACTTCCACAGGCACAAGTCAGACACATGGTGTGCACATAAGCATGTACACATAAAAAAATAAATTTTAAAAAATAAATATTTCATGTTAAAATAAATAATAGTTGATGTTGTATTGATAAATGAGAAATTGCATCCATAGATAGACTCTTATGCTATACATACACACTTATGAAACCACCATCTCATCATTATTAATGAAAAGGTTATCCCCCAATTCCCTCAATTTCCCATCACTACCTTTTTCTTCTCTTTTTAATTCTTATTTATTTGTTTTTCTTCTTATTGTTTGTGTTTAGAACATCTACCATAGGAGAGTATGGAAGAATACAAGGGAGGTCAGTGGGATGGGAACAAAAATAGCAGAAGGAGAATCAACCAAAACAACCTTTGTGTAAAAATGCCATAAAGAACAAGATCTGACCCAAAACGTCTCCTCCCCAAAGGTGAGCTTTTACAGTACTAAAAGGTGTTATACAAACTACCAAGAGGAAAGCAACCAGTAGTCCTGCCCAGCTGTGATGCTTATGAACCACTACAATGACCAGCATAACAAAATACTAAAGGTGAAATAGTGCTGCTTACATCTTGATACTAACAAAAAGCTATCTAATTGGACTTAAGGAAAGTGTGTGTGTGTGTGTGTGTGTGTGTGTGTGTCTGTGTGTGTGTGTGTGCCCAGTGCCTGTGGAGACCAGAAGATGATTTCCCTTTAAGAGACAAGCCCTGCTCACTCCCAATCTCTCTCACCTCCTCTCCAGCTCTCTCTCTCTCTCTCTCTCTCTCTCTCTCTCTCTCTCTCTCTCTGTCTCCCTCCCCCCCTC
>NW_026068176.1:500089-522095 GCF_014885135.2 Alexandromys fortis | reverse complement strand
AGAAAGAAGGAGAGAGAGAGAGAGAGAGAGAGAGAGAGAGAGAGAGAGAGAGAGAGAGAGAGAGAGAAGAAAAGAAAAGAAAAGAAAAGAAAAGAAAAGAAAAGAAAAGAAAAGAAGAAAAGGAGGAAAGGAGGGGAGAGGGAGGACTGAGGAGGTATAGGGGAGGGACGGAGGAAGAAAGGAAAAAGGAAGGTAACAAACTCTGAGGCAAAACATAGATGAAGAGAAACAGGTTAAATTACAAGAGCTAGCAAAAAACACGGCTAAGCTAAGGTTGAGCATTCATAACTAATAAGCTTCTGTGTCATGATTTGAGAGCTGGTTGGTTGCCCAAAAGAAAGTCTGGTACACCAGTCCCACCATTAGAAGCCTTGTCTGACTTCAGAAGTTGGCCAGTTCAGACTATCCTCCATTACTAGAAGTCTCTACTAGGGTCACCTTCTTAGATTCCAGGAAGTTTCCAAGTTATTGATTTCCACACCACCCCCAAATGCCTCCCAATTCCAGCCATCTCTCCAGGCATTCTCTCCCTCCACCTTATTGCTCCTACTCTTGCCTGTCCCACCTGGCCCCAGTCTACCTTGAAAATCTGTTCTATTTCCCCTTTCTAGGAAGATACATGTTTCCCTCCTAGAGCCCTCCTCTTTACATAACTTGCCTGGGTCTGTGGATTGCAATTTGATTATCATTTGCTTAACAGTTAATAGCCCCTTATAAGTGAATGTATATTATACATTTACTTCTCAGTCTGTGTTATCTCACTCAAGATGATTTATTTTTAGTTGCAAATATTTGCCTTAGAATTCTGTGATGTTATTTTTAACAGCCAAGTAATACTCCATTGTGTACATGTACCACATTTTGTTTCTCAGTTCTTCAGTTCAGGGACATCTTGACTGTTTCCAATTTCTGGCTATTATGAATAAAGCTGCAGTGAATATTATTGAGCAAGTGTCCTTGTGGTAGGATGGAGCATCCTTTGGGTATATGCCCAGAAATGGCATAGCTGGGTCTTGAGGAAGATCCATTCCCAATTTTCAGAGGAACCATTATACTGATTTCCACTGTGGCTATACAAATTTTCACTCTGTCTTAGTTTTATCTTTTTTATTACTATGAAGAGACACCATGAAAATGGCAACTCTTATACAGGAAAACATTTAACTGAGGCAGTGGCTTATAATTCGGAGGTTCAGTCCATTGTCATCATGGCAGGAAACGTTGTAGCAGACAAACATTGCAGACAGACATGGTGCTGGCTATACCTCAGTCAGAAGGCAACAGAAAATGACTCAATGTCACACTGAGTGAAGTTTGAGCAAAAGAGACCTCGAAGCCCACCCTCACATGACACACTTCCCCCAACAAGGCCATATCTACTCCAACAAAGCTACACCTTCTAATAGTGCTACTCCTTATAAGTTTTTGGGGGCAATTCATTCAAGCTACCACCCACTCCCTCTAGCAATGGAAAAGGATGCTCGATATCCTCTGCAACATATAATAACACTTATGTTATTAATTTCAGCCATTCTGTCTGATGTAAGATGGAGTCTCAAAGTATTTTTGAGATGCCTTTCATTGATGACTAAGAATGTTGACTATTTCTTTGTTTCTAAGACACTTTCCCTTTTGAGAATTCTATGTTTAGATTTGCATCCCATTGCATTGTTTGGGGTTTTTTGATATCACATTCTTAGATTCTTTATAGAGTTTGGATATTAGCCCTCTACTGGATGTGGACTTCATAAAACTCTTCCTCTTCTGTAGGTTGCCTCTTTGTCTGGTTGATGATGTCCTTTGCCTTATAGAAGCTTTTCAGTTTTAACAGGTCCCATTTATTAATTGTTGGTATTAGCACCTGCACTATCAGTGTTCTGTTTAGGAAGTTGGCTCCTGAGTCAATGTTTTCAAGGCTTTCCCCACTTTCTCTTCTATCAGGCTCAGTGTATCTGGTTTAATATTGAAATCTTTGATCAACTTGGACATGAGCTTTGTGCAGGGTGAAAAATATGAATATCTTTTCACTCTTCTACAGGCAAATATCCAGTTTCACCAGCACCATTTATCAAAGATGCTTTCTGTTTTCTGTATTTTTTTTTTCAAAAATTGTGTGTCCATAGGAAAGTGAATTTATGTCTGGGCATTCTATTTGATTCAAATGAACAATGCATCTGTTTTTATGCCAATGACATGTGTATTTTATTATTATAGCTCTGTAGTATATCTTGAAATTAGAGATGGTGATACCTCCAGCAGTTCTTTTATTGTTCAGGTTTATAATAGCTATTGTAGGTTTTTTGCTTTTCCATGTGAAGTTGTGAATTGTCATTTCAAGGTCTGTAAAGTATTGTGTTGTACTTTGATGCAAATTGTACTGAATCTATAGATTGTTTTTGGTAGGAATGGCCATTTTTAGTATGTCTATCCTACCAATCCATGAGCATGGAAGATCTTTTCATCATCTGATATCTTCTTCAATTTCTTTCTTCAAAGTCTTGAAGTTTTTATCATACAAGTCTTTCACTTGCTTGGTTATAGTTATAAGATATTTTGTATTATTTATGGATATTTAGAAGGATGTTATTTCCCTGATTTCTTTTTCAGACAATTTATCATTTCTAAACAAGGGGGCTACTGTTTTTCTTTTGATGTTAGGTTTGCTATATATTGCTCTTATTATATTTAGGTATGTCCCTTGTATCCATGACCTTTATAAGACATCTATCATGAAGGGGTGATGAATTTTGTCTAAGGCTTTTTTAGCATCCAGTGAGGTGATCATGATTTTTTTCTTTCAGTTTGTTTATATGGTGGATTTCATTGACAGATTTTCATATGGTGAACCATGAATCTCTGGTGTCAGGGACCAGCCTCGACAAAAATACCTCTTGCCAGGGTAGGGGTGTTGGGATTTAGAAATATAGTAAAGCATACAAAGATGTGTTTAAAAATAATAAAAGTCAGGGTTCCCTGCCCTGTGGAAAGTCCAAGGTCCTCCCCACTCCGTCCATGTCTAGGAAGGTGAACGTCCAAACTGACTAGGCTCCCACCAAGCCGGAACATGAAGTAAGATCAAAACCCCGTGCCACTGTCCTTGGCTTCTCATCAGCCCTCATTGTTCGCCATGATCAGAGAGTCTGGTTTTATCCCATGCTTTTTCAGTCACAGTCCAGCTGGCCTTGGTGAGCTCACAATAGATCAGCCCCACTGTCTCAGTGGGTGGGTGCACCCCTCGTGGTCCTGACATCCTTGCTCGTGTTCTCCCTCCATTTGCTCCTCATTGGGACCTTGGGAGCTCAGTCCAGTNNGAGGAGCTGAGCGAGCGGAGGCCAGCTGCACACCACAGACATTCCGTGCTCTACGTAGCTGCACAGTGGGTGTCAGGGAGCAGCCTTGACAAAAATACCTCTTGCCAGAGTAGGGGCACTGGAATTTAGAAATATAATAAGGAATACAAAGACGCATTTAAAAATAATAAAACAGAAACATATAGAATAGTACCAGGAGGGAGTTCCAGTGAATACTCAAAACACCCTCATTTAATTTCCAATGGCTTAAAATACCCCTGACCCCAAAAGTTAGGAGTAAGACAAAAAAACTGCATTAACATGATACAAGGAAATGAACAGGCCAGTTGAAGGTCATGGGCTACATCCATGGTTAAGCATTCTGTTGCTAGAACAAAACAAGTCATGCCCACACTCTAGACCAAAAAAGTTCAGTAGGCAAACTACTCCGTGTGTTGAATCCAACATCTCCTTATAGGAACTAGAATTTAGCTGGATCCTTAAACTTTTGTTTGAGGTAGAAATATATCTACTTCTCTAGTCCTGAAATACAAGGTTTGGATATTAGTCACACCTGTTGACAATAACCTTGAAAGAGCAAAACTCTCTGATCTGAATCTAGGTGGCACTTTTGTTTAAGGAAGAAACACAATAACCTTGAAGGAATAGAGGTAAGTTCCAACTCTCTGACCTTTGGTCAAGGTGGAAAGAGACTCACATTTTTGGACCTCCACAATTCCTCCCTTTTTACTAATCTTAATAAAGCCCGTGCTTCTGCAACAGGACAGATGATTGCATTTGCCTTTGGTAGACACTTTTCCTTTTCCCAGACTTACCAGTTTTCTGTACCTATATTCCAATCATGCATGTTCCTATCTTAGGTGCCTAGGAAGAAAAAGGATTAAACCCATCACTGACTGCCAATCTCTGCAAGCAAAGGTGGTGTGGGAGAATTGTCTGTATTCTGTCAATCATGTATTTTAATAAAACACTGATTGGCCAGACAGGAAGTAGAGGCGGAGCAATGAAAACAGGAGAATACTGGAAAGGAGGAAGCCCATTCCTCCCATTCCTGCCCAGACCACCAAGAAGCAAGATGTAATCTACCCGGCTAAAAAGGTGTTGAACCATGTGGCTAACATAGATAAGAACAATGGGTTAATATAAGCTACAAGAGCTAATAAGTAGCCTGAGCTAATGGGCCAATCAGTTTTATAACTTATGGAGATCTCTGTGTGATTTTCTTTGGGACTTGTTGGCTGTGGGAACCGGGCAGGACAGAAATCCCCACAAGTGGGGCCCTCATGTTACACAAAGGGTTAAGGAAGAAAGTACCTCTGGGCTCTGTGTCTCTGAGCCAAGTTTCTGTCAATAGAGTTCATCAGCTATTAGCTAATGGTAAGCAAACTGATAATACTTTATGCAATGCATACTTCTACGGCTATAGTGTATCCTAATTAAAGGAGTGGAGAACCACCAGGGTTGGGAATGCCTACTTTGAATTGGTACAGAGTGTTTCTTAACAGTATTCAGCTGTATCCAAATCTAAGTTTGTCTTATCAAACATGTTAAATTCAAGAACTAATCAGTAATGTCAAACTTTTCTTAGACAAGTTCTAATCTTTTTCTAATCATTAACATCTTATAGTGAACTAAAATATTAACAGGTCAATACCATAGCACAATATAAGAGCTCAATACCATAACACAGTTTGTCAAATCTTGATTCTCTTAAATTCATTCTAAGCAAAAGACCAAAAAATAAAAATAAAATAAAATAAAAAAGGTTTTGCAATGGGTAAGAGTCCAATTACAATGCTACTTTTAGGAAATTGTCCCAGTCTCTGAGCAGCAGCAAAAACCCTTAGGCTACCCTCCTCATATCTGAAGAAAGGCTTCGGTCACTCAATGTAATAAGTCTTTTTTCCTGAGGGGAAATTTGAAATCACAGTTTTCAGGTTCTCTCAACATTTCAACAGCAGATTAAATACCTCACTGGCAATCTGAGTTCTGTGTCTGAAAGTAAAAATACAGTCAAATGGGCACCATATGTCAGGGATCAGCCTCAACAAAAATATCTCTTGCCAGGATAGACGTGTTGGAATTTAGAAAAACAGTAAAGAATATGAAGATGCCTTTAAAAATAATAAAACAGAAACATAGAATAGTAATGGGAGGGAGTGCCAGTGAATACCGAACTTGCCCACATTTGATTTCCAATTGCTTAAAATACCCTGAGCACAAGAGGTAGGAGTAAGATTAAAAAAAAAAACTGCACTAACATGATACAAGGAAATGAACAGACTAGTTGGAGATTGTAGGCTACATCCATACTTAAACATTCTGTTGCTAGAACAAAACAAGTCATGCTCACACCCTAGACCAACACAGTCTGTAGGCAAACCACTCCCCAGGTAGAATTCAATGTTATCTTTTTAAGAGAACTGAAACTTAGTTGGATCCTTAGACTTTTGTTTGAGGTAGAAACATATCTACATCTCTAGTCCTTTAAATACAAGGTCTGGATATTAGTCGCCTCTTGACAATCACCTAGAGAGCAGAAATCTCTGCTCTGAAACTAGGTGGAACCTTTGTTTGAGGCGGAAACACAATAACCTTGAAAGAATAGAGGTAAGTTCCAAGTCTCTGACCTTTGGTCTTGTTGAAAGTAGGCTCGCATTTGTGGGCCTCCACATTCTGGAATGAAGTCTACTTGTTCACAGTTTATGGTCTTTTTGATGTGTTCTTGGATTTAGTTTGCAAGTATTTTTTGTTGAGTATTTTTGCATCTGTGATCACAGGTCATACAGGAAATTGGTCTGTAATTTTCTTTCTTTGTTGAATCTTTATGTGATTTGGGTATCAAGGTAACAATGGTCTCATAAAATGAATTGGGCAGTGTGCCATCTATTTTTAAATTTTGTGGAACAGTTTTGAGGAGTGTTGGTGTTAACTCTTCTATGAAGGACTTGTAGAATTCTTCATTAAAACTTTCTGAACCTGGGCCATTTTTGGTTGGGAGAATTTTAATTTAATTATGATGAGTGCTTCCATTTCATTGTTGATCTGATCTTGATTTAACATTGGTTTAACAAGTATTATCTATCCATTTATTTCAGATTTTTCCAATTTCGTGGAGTACAATTTTTAAAGTATGACCTTTAGATTCTCTGGATTTCCTCAGTGTCTGCTGTTTTGCTCCCTTATTGTTTCTGATTTTATTAGTTTGAATATTCTCTATTTTTCTTTACTTACTTTGAGTAAGTGTTTATCTATTTTGCTGATTTTCTAAGCACCAACTCTTTGTTTCATTGATTCTTTGTATTGTTCTCTTTGTTCTATTTTGCTGATTTCAGCTCTGTTTTATAATTTTTTGCAACTTACTCCTATTGGTTGTGCTTACTTCTTCTTGTTCTAAAGCTTTAAAGAGTACTGTTGAGTTGATCCCTCCAATTTTTTAAGTAGGAACTTAGTGCTATGATATTTCCTCTTAGCACCACTTTTATTATGTCCTATAAGTTTGTGTATGTTGTGTATTCATTTTAATTAAATTCTAGGAAGCCTTTAATTTCTTTTCTTATTTCTGTTTTGATGCAGTAGTCACTCGATAGAGAACTGTTAAATTTCCTTGAGTTTGTAAGCTTTTTGTTGTTTCTGTTGTTGATGATGTCTGACTTTAATTTATGGTAGCCTGAAAGGATTCAGGGAATTATTTCAATTTTTTGCATCTATTAAGACTAGTTTTATGTTTAGAATATGTGGCCAGTTTGGGGTAAAGTTTCATAAGGTACTGAGAAGTAGGCAAATTCTTTTGTGTTTGGATGGAATGTCATGTAAATAATTGTTAGGTTCATTTGATTCATAACATCAATTATGTTTATCATTTCTCTTCTTAGTTTTTCTTTGTATGACCAGTGTAACATGACAGCCGGCTTGTTGGGGTTTATGTCCTGCCCAGTTCCCACAGCCAGTAAGCCCCAAAAGAATCACATAGAGATTCTGCATTAGTTATAACTCATTGGCCCATTAGCTCAGGCTTCTTATTTTAGCTCTTGTAGCTTATATTAACCCATTATTCTTATCTATGTTAGCCACATGACTCAGTATCTTTTTCAGTGGAGCAGGTCACATCCTGCTTCTTTGGTGATCTGGACAGGACTTGGGAAAGAGCTTCCTTCTTCTCAGACTTCTCCTACTCTTATTGGCCCACCTTTACTTCCTGTCTGGTTTTTCTGCCTATACTTCCTGGCTTGCTGCTGGCCAATCTGTGTTTATTTAAAACATAATTGACAGAATATTACTGACCCACAGCAAATCAGAAAGACACACAAGTTTAATCCAAATCTAGAGATGAGAAGATATACCTTTAATATGGGACATACCTTCTGCTAGAAGTCTACACAAGTACATAGAAGAAAGAAGCTTTTTCTCTTAGCCTGCTTGACCTCACTTGCTAGCATTCATTCCTTCATTGGCATTGGAGCCTACTTCTTCAAGATTTCAACATATACAAAAAAGCAGGGAAACTACTAAAATTGTGGACTTACCATAGTCAAATTTGTTGTACTATAGCCTGTAAGTCATATATATATATATATATATATATTTATATATTTATATATGTGTGTATGCATATATATATAGAGAGAGGGGGGGAGGAGGGAAGGAGAGAGGGAGGGACAGAGGGAGGGATCTATTCTATTTGGCAGCAAAAGTAGTTCTAAGAAACCAAAGAAGTATAAGGATGAATTTTTTAAGTTTCCCATTTTGCCAGAACTTTTTAACTACTATGGCCTCTCCAGTTACTCTCCTGAGAGCTTAGAGAATACTTAAAGCTCATAGTGTCAATCATATAACAAACTTAAAAGAGTTTGTATTTGATTATCATGATATACCAATTGTAAATGCCAATTTATTTGGTATATATGATACTTTTGACAGTAAGAAGGAAAATGATGCTGAGATTTGGTTGGTCTTAGCATCTCTGGATACACTGATAAATGAGCGCAATGGGCTCTGTGATAAAATTAACCAACTTCAGAATACAGTGAAAGACAACAAAGAACTTTGTAATAAAATCGATGCCTCCAGACACGTATAAACAGTCTAAAGGTTTCTCAGTGTGCCTTAGAAGAGACTCTTCTCTCTAGCAGACACAGAGCTCAAGTTGCAGAAAATCAAACCAAAATCCTCATTATAATGTTGGCTGAATTACAGCAAAAATTCAAGGCCCAGCATCACAGGATGTTGGCCATTAATGTAAGGCATCAATTGGTAAAGAATGGTATCCTATAAGTTGGGATAGGGCTGTGTGGGATGATCCTATTGAAGCTGAGAACCTTGAATCCTCAGATTCTAAAGAGTTTGTCTCATTGGAGAAAGTAATACCTTCAGCCCAACCCCTTGACATATTGCAGGGACTAGGGTATTGCTGTAATGGAATTGACCATACGTTTTGTTTGGGAGGAACATGGACTTTGGGACTTTAATTTAGAAAATCATTTAAAAGCTTTAAGTGTGTATCATGAACCATCTTAGTAAGAGCACGGGAAACAGTGGTACTGAGGGTGATCTGAGCCCGACTCAGGTGTCAAAGAAAAAGAATATTAGGATGTGGCTTAGAGATTGTTATTGTGATAGTTTGGTGAAGAACATGGCTATATTTTGCTCTTCCAAAAAAAAAATCTGCCTGAGGCTAAATTGAAGAGCTATGGGTTAACAGCTTTAGAAGAGGACATTTCAAAACAACCTACTGTTGACTGTGTTGCTCGGTTATTAGTGGCCATTCTTTATGCAGACCTGTAATGAAAAGGAGCAAACTGAGCAAGAAAATATACAAAATATATAGTTCGAGGAAAAAAGGAGCACGAGGAAGTGTAAACAGATTAAAGCAAAGCTTGATCCTGAGTAAAGGGAGTGGTGACCTCAGAGCAAGACCCTGCTTAGCTATGCTTCCAACTTGTGAAAAGGAGTTAAAGGAAAAGGCCAGTCTTGGTGGTGCACTCCTCAAATACTAACACTCGGAAGAAAGAGGCTGCTAAATTTCGGAGTTCAAAGTCAACATGGTCTTCAGAGCAAGTTCCAGGACAAACAAGCTTAGGCAGTGAAGGAAACCATCAAAAACATAAAGGTGTTGAAAATGAATTTGAACAAGGGGGGCATGATCCAGGCCCAGCTAACAGTAAATCTTGGCACCTTCGGTCATGTGGTTTTGAGTTTAGACTCAACAATACGAGAAAGGTATTATGGACTCTCCCTCCACAATTAAGGAAAACTACTGAGTTCAGGCATATGTCAGGTGTGTCTCTTCATGAGGTCCACAGAAGCCATTATGTGAAATGTGAGGGTAAAGCCTAGAGTACTGTGGAGACCCCAAGACATTGGAGATGCCAGAGCCATGAGATACCTGCCTAGGAAATATGATGACAGGGATTGGAACCAGGCCAAGAGAAAGAAGTACATTGCAGTGAACAAAGTTAAAAGGAATTGGAGATCTGAAGAGCTTCAAACATGGAGATGCAGAGTTTGGAGTTTACCCAACTGGTTTTTAGTCTTGCATTGGTTCCGTATTTCCTCACGTGTTCCCTTTCCAAACCTTTTTAAAAAGTCACACTGTGCATAATAAATGGGGGTGACACTTCCAACCAGTCACCATTTTCTGTAAAAAGAAGTTTCATTAATGAAGGATAAGAGCTACACTTATGCAGCAAAGTTAGTTCATGAATAAAAAGAGCCTGAGCTTTACATGTAGTATACAAAAGAAAAAGAATTTTAAAAAATTAATATTCTCCAATATCAACATGTTTTTATATGGCTTACTCATTTTTGCTTAAAAATGGACCACAGTAAAAATAAATAAAAATCAATATAATTTTTAAACAACTATTTTTAAAAAGTCACACTGTGCATAATAAATGAGTTCCAACTAGCTGGCATTTTTTAGTACTCAAGATTATTTTAATTAATTGCCATTTTAGTAATTACGAGATTTGGGACAGGCATTTTAATGTACATTCTTTTCTTAGAAAATTTTATTTTGTTGTTCTTTTTGTACGCTATATGTCTTTCCAAGTCAAATCATTTTATTTCTACCTCCATTATGTATTATGTTGCCATTAGCTTCACTTCAACAACTAATAATTTTGTGAGTATGTGTTTCTCACCAGTTATTTGTTCCTAAATATATTTTTCTAGAATGTTAATTTTTAAAAGCAATATGAACATATAATTAATTGTGTATTAAGATGACTTGCTAAAACTTCCAGAAAACATCATAAATGGACTTGATTATAGCTTTTGATACCTGTTACTATATGATTATTTCCACTGACTGTACTGCCTCTTAGTAGTTTTCTAACCACAGAGGCCACATTTGAGGATTTTTTTTCATGTTATTTAAGGTCTAATGAAACTATTTGCACAAACAAATAATTACAAAAAATAATTCAATTTAATTAGTATGTAAAGAGCACTGATTCAAAAGAAAAGGAAGCTGGAAATCAAAAGTGATCAGAAGCACTTACACAAAGTAGGCTGTTAACACCCTATTGTGCATTGATGTGGGAGTGTCATATATCAATCTGTTGATTTCATTGGTTAAGTTATAATAAACCAACTGCTTGGCCTCAGCTTGGAACATAGATGGGAGGAGTAAACAGAATAGAATTCTGGGCGGAAGAGGAAGTGAGGTCAGACTCTGCTCTGCTCCCAGAGAGACCCGACAGCTCTGCTGGAGCAGAGACACCATGCTCAGCTCTCCCGGGTAGACGCGATAGCTCTGCTCTCTGAGGCACACGCGATGAAGATGAATGTAGGCTAGAATCTTCCCGGTAAGCACACCTTGGGGTGCTTACAAACATCATTAGAAATGGGCTAGTCCAGGTGCGAGAATTAGCCTGTAAGGGTTAGAGTTCATGGGCCAAGCAGTTCTTTAAATGAATACAGTTTGTGTGTTGTTATTTCGGGCATGAGCTAGCCAAGCGGCCGGGGTGTTGGGGACACAGCCCCGCCGCTCCTATTTCAACAGTGCATCTTATAGGCACTGTTATAATTTGTCAAGTATTGATATTTCAGAGCGAAACAAAAATATGTGGTATAATTTTATTGTAACTATATTATCTACGGAAGAAAAATGTTCCTTCTGCAAAGACAGAGTTCAAATAAGGAGATTTACCTTACATACTCTCATCACTTAGCATTTACATAGAAAATGCCACATTTATATTAATGCAGTGAATACAATCATCAAATGGAAATTCAAATAGTTCTTTCTTTTATGTGTTTGGCTTTGGGTCTCAGTATGTGATCCCATCTGCTGCTGAATGAATCCTCTCTGATGACAAGTGGCCTAGGCACCAATCTATGAATATAGCTGAATATCATTAGGAATCATTTCATTGACTTATTTTGTCAGTCATACTTGGTTCTAAGTATTCTTAGTAATTCTTCATATAGCTCAATAACTTTACTTTTGATTGTATTATAATGCAGCTGAACTTTTTAAAATTCGATTGTCCATAGTTGCCTATTATGTAAACTTTAATAGAAGTCTGTTTTATAGAGGTCAGAAATGAAGTTATCTTAATTTGTTCGTTTTCTGTAAGTTGTATTTCTTTAAGTAGCCAACATGGGGACAGATGTTACAGATCAGGCTAAGCCTGGAGCATCCCTCTTGTACCTTCGCCTCGGGGTAAGTTTTTCATCATTATTCACTTCAACCATCTGCTTCAGTGTATATACACTGGGATCCAAAATTAGTAATAATTGGACCAATTTTTGAAGTAATACACATCAGATTCTTTTTCTCTAAGTAGAAACTTACTTAATTTCAGATTACTTTCATTTATTAAAAATATTTATCAAGTGATTCCTGTGTAAACACTGTTGTATTATCTTCAGGTTCCATTATTGCATAATTTCCATTCATTCTATAAAAAAAAGAAGTATAAAATGTGGTGTTTATAGGATCATTAAGTCTTGGTGAACATCAGTAATAAATATATTGTTACTCCTCTCTCATTTGAAAGCAATTTCATAAAGTGAATCCTCCATCTATTTTAGCCTGATTTTTGTTCTAATCCCCAAATTGCTCTCATGACTTCAGTTATTTCATACTGTTTTTCTTGGCACTAACTCTTTTTATTTTTTTTATTTATTCTTTGATTATTTCAAATTATATTTTGATCAAATTCCTTCTTCTCCCTCAATTTTTCTCATATCTTCTCCTACTAATCTAGCTACCCCCCCCCACACACACACATACACAGAGTCCAATTTGTGTTGGCCAACTACTCCTGAGCATGGTGCCTGCCCCTAGAGTATGGTTGATACACTCAGTATTACTTCTTTGTAGAGAACTGATTTTCTTGAACCTAACTACTATCAATTACAAATAGATTCTTAAAGAGTAGTGGGACTTTGTGCCCACTTTCCCCTCATCTTGGGCTTTGTCTTGTTTAAGCATATGCAGATCTTGTGCATGCTGTCACCCTTGTTACTAATTCTAAATGGATCTTCTGCAGTCATAAATCTGATATTGTCTAGTAGGTTCCAGAAACTTCCTAGTTCCTTAATTTAGCACATAATACATTTTATATTTCGACTAGTATATATTCACATGGTCATATCTTCCATATTTCACATATACTGATGAACCAACCTCTCTCCATCTTAGGCTTAAAAACCATCCTACAAGTGATTCTGTTTTGCCTATTTCAGGAAACAGCAACCATGTCTTTATTTCAAAAAGTTGTTATAAACATCTTGCAACCCTATCTCTGTTTCAAAAGGTTGTTATGACTTGTAAGCATTACAGCTCAGATGGAAAGGTATCCTGGCAGTTAGAAGCAATGGAATACCACAAAGTCAGTACCAACAAACCTCACAAAAGAGATTTTTTAGGGTGGGAAAAAACAGGAGGGTTGCTGCCTCTGCTCCAGTGAGAAACAACAGCAAACTGAACAGGGTACAGGGCTTATATAGAGTTTCTTCGGAGGCAGGGGTGTTTCAAGGTGAGTTTTTAGAGTGGAGATTGGTGGAATTTCAAGCTCCAAGATTAGGCTTTTTACTCGGTAGGGTGGGGGGGCTGGGTCCAGCAGTTAGGTCAGTTAGAGTGTTCTGTAGGTAGAACATGGCAAAGGGAAGTCCTGAGGGAGGGGCCTGGCCACTTGTGTGACTCAAGGGGCTTACAATGACTGCCTGCTGTTATGGCTACCTGTTGTGATGACTACCTTTTCACAATCACATTGTAACCATGTCTTTGTTTCAGAAGATCATTAAAACTTACTTGTTATGCTTATGTTCTGCTTCTGTAACCATGCCTATTTTGTCTCCCAAATCCCACATTTGGAAAGCCCATACCCCTTGGTTATAAAAACATTGTCTTCCTCATGTCCAATGCTGACCCTTCTTTTAGGCAAAGACAGCCCATGTATATGAATAAAAAAGTTCCTTTAATTAATTTACTTAATTTGTCCATGATGATTTCTGTTGGTGGTCTTTCTCCTGGACTCTTTGGGATTGAAATATCCTCTCCTTTCAGTATAATGAACATGCACATTTTAGATTGCAATTTCATACCTAATATCATGCTTTCATTTACAACTATTTAACTGCTTCTAATGTGCTGGTGTTGCCACTGGATTAGTGGGACTGACTACCTCCCTAGCTATTTACTACAAAATCGAGAGAAGTAGAGATGGTCTTTGTCTTTTCCTCAGGGAGAAATGTTTCTACATCAACCAATCAGGTATAGTAAAAGACAAGACCCAACAACTCCTGATGTGTAGGAGTCAGCCCCTACAAGGTCAGCTAGGGTTCCTGGATAGGGGATCCTCTAGGCCGAAGAAAAGTCAGAAGAAACAGAAGACAGGATAGAATTGGGAGGTTGTCTGGTCATGCCAAAGCAGCCAAACAGCCCCGAGTTTATTTCAGAACTTGCTTATATACAACAGAACAAAGCACAGCACAGATGGTCAGTCAGTATCTAACCACAGGACCATCCCTGTCCTTGAGTGAGCAGCCTCCTCCCCAACATGTGCTTGCTGTTCATAAGCAGCCTTACTTTCTATCTTGATGTTCCCGAGGTTTGTCGTCAGCAGTATACTGTCTACTAGATGGAGTGTTCCTTTCTCACGGGCTAAATCAGAAGTCTCTCATAGCCCTCAAGGTTATAAGAAAAAGCAGAGCAGGCAAGCTTGAACTCAAATGACTTCAAGTCAGAAATGACTCCAGATGGAAACTGAGTCACACATGGGCTCCCACACTGATAGATCTTCAAAAACATAAACAGCTTGATACACCTGACCAGTGAATCACTGATAGATATGTAACTGGTTGCTACCCTTCTTAACCCTTCTTCTCTTCTTTTCTTAATCCTATTAATTGCACACTGCCTCATAAACCCCTTGCTAGATTTCTTTAACAACAGAGCTAAAAGATTTCTAAGCAAACTTTTAGCTAGTTATTATTTCAGGGTCACCAGCCTCTAGTTACAGAGCCAGAGACCTGTAACACCTGGTTACATCCTGACGATGATCAGGATTGCCCCAAGAACCTCAATGCCCCCATTCAACAGGAAGTAGTCTAATAATATTGCCACTTCCTTTCCAACCTCCAGTTGTTTATTAATTATGAACAAAAGGTGAGAATACAAGGGAAAAGAGCCACTGAAAGAATACTCTGGCCCTGAGACCAGAGCCAAGAAAAAACCATGCTCTCACCAGACCCTGGCAGAACTGCTACATTTCTTCAGAGAAACTCTCCTAGTGGAGCAGAGCTGTAACAGTTTTTGCCAGAACAGAGCAAAGCTGTAATGGCTCTCACTGGGGCAGAGCATTGCAGAAGCAGAACTGAATTGTAACACTTTGACTAGGGAAACTTTCCCTTGCTGGAGCAGAGCCATTATATTCCAAGGGAGCTAAGCAGAGCTGTAACACTTCTCCAGAACAGTGCAAAGCAGAGTTTTGTTGGGGCAAACCTACCCTGCTGGAGTAGAGCTGTTACACTTTCATTATGGAAACCTTTCCCAGAGCAAGGACTGTAACACTTTGCTGGGTAAACTGTCCCTTTAGAGGCCCAAAATGTGAACCTATTTCCTTCTTGTCTGAAGGTCGGAGAGTTTCAGGTTGCTCAAAGTTGTTGCCGTTCCACCCCGACCAAAGGTCAGAGAGTTGGAACTTGCTTCTATTCCTTCAAGGTTATTGTCTGTTTTCTACCTCAAACAAAGGCTCCACCTAGGTTTAGATCAGAGAGTTCTCAGTGTGTGGGTGCTCCCCTCGTGGTCCCGAGTTCCTTGCTCGTGCTCTCTCTCCTTCTGCTCCTGATTTGGACCTTGAGATTTCAGTCCGGTGCTCTAATGTGGGTCTCTGTCTCTGTCTCCTTTCATCGCCTGATGAAGGTTAATATTCAGGAGGATGCCTATAGGTTTTTCTTTGGGTAATCCTTCTTATTTAGCTTCTCTAAGAACCCGAATTATAGGCTCAATGTCCTTTATTTATGGCTAGAAACCAAATATGAGTGAGTCCCACACACTGAGACAATGGGGATGTTCTATCGGGAACTCACCAAGGCCAGCTGGCCTGGGTCTGAAAAAGGCTGGGTTAAAACTGGTCTCACTGAACATAGCAGACAATGAGGACTACTGAGACCTCAAGAACAATGGCAATGGGTTTTTGATCCTACTGCACCTATTGGCTTTGTGGGAGCCTAGGCAGTTTGGATGCTCACCTTACTAGACCTGGATGGAGGAGGGTGGTCCTTGGACTTCCCACAGGGCAGGGAACCCTGATTGCTCTTTGGGCTGACGAGGGAGGGGGAATGGATTGGGGGAGGCGGAGGGAAAGGGGAGGCGGCGGTGGGGAAGAGACAGAAATCTTTAATAAAAAAAAAATTTAAAAAAAACGATCAGAGAGTTCTACTCTCTCCAGGTTATTGTCAACAGGTGTGGTAATATCTAGACGTTGTACTTCAGGTATAGAGAAGTAGATCTGTTTCTACTTCAAACAAAAGTCTAAGAACTCAACTAAGTTCCTACTGCCTTAGGAGATAACACTGGATTCCACCCAGGGAATGGTTTGCCTACAGAATGTTTTGGTCCAGGATGTGAGCATTACTTGTCTTGTTCTAACAACAGAATGTTTAACTAAGAATGTAGACTGCAACCTTCAACTGATATGTTCATTTCCTTGTATCATTTTAATGCAGTTTTTATCTTACTCTTACTTTTTGGTGTCTGGGGTGAAGCAAGTGAAAATTAAATGCGGGCGATATCAGCATTCACTGAAACTCCTTCCGGTACTATTTTATGTTTCTGTTTTATTATTTTTACTTGCATCTTCATACTCTTTCTATCTATTCTAATCCCCATGCCCCTACCCTGGTAAGTAGTATTTTTGTCAAAGCTGGTCTCTGAATGTCCCCTGACAGAACAGAGTATAACACTTTTGTTAGGATATCTTTACCTGCATACCTATAACACTTACAGATATTCCTTGGCTTACGACTATCAGGACTATATTCCTTCTCAGCTGTAACACTTACACAGTGCCCCTAACTTCTCGTTCATATGATGCGTATCTTTTCTTTAAAATGTGTCAATGAACATCATAATAAAATGTTCTGATTATTTCCTGTAGTACATTCTTACAACAATAAATATCTTTATTGTTGCAGTTACAGCACAGAATGGGCCTTGTTATATTAATAGCATTTACTAAAAGCTATGCTTTTTGGTATACTTGTCTCTTTCTTTCTCTAAGTTGTCAACTCCATTAACACAGGAACTTTGTCTCATTTATCATTGTGTCTTTCTGTCCTATGATAGGTACATAAGAAATGCTCACAGTGAGGAATGGGAAGGATGACACAAGTGGCGAAAGGAAAATAAATAATCTTACATGTAGCAAGAGTAGAGATGAAGGCAGGAAAGAAAGAAGGTAGACAGGATACAGGTAAGAATAATGAAATCAGGAAAAAGATAATCAAATTCCAGAGAATATTCAGAACTTCTATACCAATTAAAAATAAATAAAAGTGTTTAGTATCATTAGAAAGTCATTTGAAAAGGCAAAGCATAAATTTCATTATAAGTAGTCATCTAGGTGCATAAAGCTTTAAGAAATATTTATAGTAGAATATGACCGTTGCTCTGTTTTTCTCTTTTATTATTTATTCTTTAAAATGTATGCTAAAGTTCCTAAAGTTTAAGCCTCCGATTGTTTGTCACTGAGCTTGTAGAGCATAATTATACTTTTCAATTAAGACAGACTTTGTAAAAAGCAGTATTTTACTTTCCTTGATGTGAGTAAACTGTAATTTAATGCAAAAGGTTCTGCCATGTTACATTTTCCAGAGCTTTCATTCATTCTTGCTTAGTAATTACAAATGGCTTACAAATAAACACTTGGGAAGATTTCCCAAATGTTCTGTATTTACTTACAAGGCTGGAACTTCCATCACCAGGTCACTTAAGTGGTTTTGAAAGATTGTGTACAGGTTCATTTTACAATGCATTTGAAGTTTGTAATCCTGCTTAAATACACAAAAATAGGAAGGATTAACAAACTCCCGCTTGGAAACCAAGAGAAGACAGAGAAAAGGGCAATCAAGACAGAACCTACAAGAAACATGAAATCAATTGGTCAAAACGTGGAAGACTGTCAACAAAAATAATATGTTATGGGCCCTCAAGGCTTTCTGTTTATGCTAGAGGAAGCCTAAAATAATCTGTGGTTTTTGATGCTTGATTTAGTTTTCCACAAGCCTAATTAACACCAGATTAAGTTCACTGCCACTATAGTTTATCCCTGAGATTGACAAATACTTGGTGTTTATTTGCTTGCTCCTCAGAAAGACTGGCTGGTATAATGTAATGACATATTTGATATCACTGAAAGCACTAAAATAGTGCTCACGTAAAGAAATTTTTAGACTATTATAATAATTTTAAAGAGCTAATTTTATAATGAACAAAAGAGACCCAGAAACAACTAAATCATCTCGTGTTCTATTTGGGTGTGTCTACTGATTGGTTAGAAAATACAATTAAATTAAATCATTTTCAATGTTAAGTTTGGTCGCCTTTGCTTTAGTAAAATTTAATATGATGTCAAACTCTTTGAATTCATAGCCAAGGGTCAAGTTTCTGTGTTATGGAGAATGTATGGGAACATTTTTAAATGTATGTGTTCCGTGCAATGCAATAAATAAATGCACTGTAAAATATTTCCCTTGCCAACTTCTAGTCTTTTAGTTTCCCATTTTACTAGGACCAGAAAATATTCTCTAATCCTACCTCTGAAGCTGTAGATATAGATTACAATTCAAGGTCAAGTTGGAATTGTGCTACTTATTTGCTTTGCTTTGGATCTTTCAATTCTGTGCAAGACTTCACAGGGACACAATAAAACAGATGTTTGTTTATGGATGTGAACAAATTGGAGGCCAGATTTTCTTCTTGCTCCCTGAATGCTCTCTTGACTTCAAAGAGAGCTTGACATGCAGAAATATGCAAGAGGTTAGTGCTGGGTAGGAAATCAGTATGAAATGACATAATTCTTCATTCACAGAATAAAGTATGACATTCACCAGGCATAAACTGTCAAACGCTACTCTTTATAGAGAGATGAAGGTTGAATATCACAATCTAAAATGAAATTGCTTAATGCAGTGGTTTATGTAAACATAGAGATGCTCAAGATTTCCTTTCTTTCTGCCTTCTCTTAGTCTAGCCTTTCCAGTAGCTATGGCTTACCAACTCTAAAAAAAAAAAAATACAAGAAAGAAAGAGTAGTTCTTTTACTAATATTTAGTGAGTCACCTCTATGTCTCAGATGAGTTTTATCTTATACTGTCATAATATGTTTCCTTATATGTATAAGAAAGAACATGCATATTTTTTTCTGTTAGACTCCTGCAGAACAAATGTCCCAAAACAAAACACCAGTGACTAAAGCACCACACCAACAAGAGTTCTCTAAAGCGATTTTTTCTCCTCTTTTGATTAAAGCAGAAATTAGAAAAAAAAAAAAAACATTTAATGTGGCCACATTAGAAAGTGGAACAAAGAGATCCACTGAAGCACCCAAATCTGTTTTTCCTGATGGTGAAGTGAGACTAAAGTTTCAAAAGAGGGCCAAGGATACAGAATATCTGTGCAGTCCCAGTCAAGATGTGCTCCAATCTATCATTGTCTGGGCTTCAGTCTCTCCATGTTAAGCTGCCTGACAAGTTGTTAGAACGGTGTGAAATCTCATTCCTGGAGACAAGTTCCTCTCTCACGGGAGCCTGTTCTTCCTCCCAGCAGGAGATTTCTGGCAAAATTCACATTTCTTTGGAGCCCATTGTTTTAACAGCCTGAGAGTTGGACTGAGACTCAAGCACTTGCCATCAGCACTTGGGAAGCTAAAGCAGGAGGATCACGTCTGAGGACAGCCTAGGCTTCATTTTGAGACCCTGCCTCAAACAAATGAGATGGAATTCTTGTTCTAGCCTTTCCAAAATTAACTAAAAACAAATTGTTATCTTAAAATGTTCATCGTGAATGGTTACCTGGAAATAACCGGGTTCGAAACTTGGTCTCTACTTGCCTTCTATTTATTTCATTTGTTTCAGATAGAGATACTCCACCTCATAATTGAGGTATTAAAAGAAAACATGGTGAATCATAATTGAAGATATCTTCCTCCTTTTTTGAATGGTATATGTTGCCTAATCTCTTTTGTTGTTGTTGTTGTTGTTTGTTTTTTGTTTTTCAAGACAGGGTTTCTTTGTGGCTTTGGAGCCTGTCCTGGAACTAGCTCTGTAGACCAGGCTGGTCTCGAACTCACAGAGATCCGCCTGCCTCTGCCACCCGAGTGCTGGGATTAAAGGCGTGCACCACCAACGCCCGGCTATGTTGTTGTCTAATCTTTAGATGACTATAGAGTCAATTATTAAAGAAACTCCAAGTAAATGAGAAAATAGAAAGCTCAGTGTTCTGTTTAGCCCCAACGAATTTCAAATCCCATTTGAGTTATGCTGCATAATCTTTGAATGATTGATATTGTTTAGGTTTCTTCTCATAAAAGACATTGACTGGCTCAAAGATTACAAGTAGCCTATCGGAGATTACCACTCTGGCACTGTTTATAGCCAACTGAAAGTCTTTATTTCAGCTGGCTATGATGACGCCCAGGTATTTGGAGAACTTGGGTGTGGTCCCGAGTGTCCAGAAGGCAGCCTTTAGAAAGGCAAAGACCACACAGTGGCATCTCGACAGCAGCAGAGGTCTTTACAAAAACCAGCAGTTTAACAGAAGCTAAAATGCACTGTTATCTGGAAGAGGTTCTGCAAGAACACAGTTTAAGGCTCAGATAAGCCTAAGAAAGTGATTAGCTCAATGGGGTTCCTGCACAGACAGACAGTTTAAGAAAAGTTAAGATAAGCCTCTAGCTGGAGGGTGTTCCACGTAAACAGTCAGTTTAACAGAAACAAAAAAAGTTAGCTAGGACATCCTGACCTCAGGTTCCTAGAATAGAGTTGGGTAATTTTCCGTGGGATTCTCCATCAAGAAGATCAAAGTCTACTTAAATCTCAAATGACTTCAGCCAGAATACAAGATGGAGGAAACTCTGCACTCTCTTACTCTGTCACAAGAAGTCCTATGTTTAGTTTCCAATGCCGATGTCAGGCAGTTTATAACTGCCTGTAATTCCAGCTTCATGGGACCCACTATACAAAATGTTTTGTTTAATTTACAGAAAGTGGACAGATGTGTACAGTTCAACTAGTATTCAAGAGTGCACAAACATGTGATCAAACAAAAAAAGACCAAAAATGTTTCATTTCTTGCACCTCAAAGACTAATTTATGTTTCCTCCTACTTAATTCTCTTTGAATAGCTATTATTCTAGTATCTACTATCATAAATTCATTTTACAATGAATTTCATGTACATAGACTAATATAGAACATGGTTTGGTTATGTCTGAGGGCTCTTGCTAATCATGATGTCAATGAAGTGAATCTATGTTTTGGCATATATAATGAGTTCATTATTTTTCACCTTTATGATCATTGAATAAACTTTTGTTAAAGTTATTAATCGAACCATCATTTCAATTTGTAAACTATCTCATTGAAAAATAGGAAAATTTAACTCTAGAATATTGACCATGTTCTGCTTAGTCCACTATTTAAATATTCTTATTATGATACAATTTAAACTTTCTCTAAAGGAGATGTCTGTTCTATGAGTATTCCAGATAGCCAATTCTTTTCTGACTCAAAGGAACAAAGTATTTTGATAGCTGTTTCTGTCATATAATGGCATTATTCATAAGACAAGTATAATATTTCTGAAATGTTTATGCCGTCTGATCTTTTTTTTAAATTGGATTCCCAACTCATTGAAATAATATAGTGATTTATTAACTCTTTCTTGGCAATATCATCTAAAATTACCACATAAAGAAGTCAAAATATAATTTCATTTCTGCATTACTGGAAATTATTATCTAGAGGAAAGTTCTAGGAGCAGAAATTTCAAAAGAGAAAGTATTTTTCTCTCAATGGTAAATTGTATTTATTTATTCATTTTAATTAATTAATTAATTTATTTATTTAAGATTTCTGTCTCTTCCCCACCACCGCCTCCCATTTCCCTCCCCCTCCCCCAATCAACTCCCCCTCCCTTGTCAGCCCAAAGAGCAATCAGGGTTCCCTGCCCTGTGGGAAGT
>NW_026068176.1:472338-499935 GCF_014885135.2 Alexandromys fortis | reverse complement strand
GGAAAAAAAAAAAAAAAAACAAGGACTTTTTGAATTTTGCATGCAAATGGATGGAAATAGAAAACACTATCCTGAGTGAGGTAAGCCAGACCCAAAAAGAGGAACATGGGATGTACTCACTCATATTTGGTTTCTAGCCATAAATAAAGGACATTGAGCCTATAATTAGTGATCGTAGAGAAGCTAAATAAGAAGGAGAACCCAAAGAAAAACATATAGGCATCCTCCTGAATATTAACCTTCATCAGGTGATTAAAGGAGACAGAGACCGAGACCTACATTGGAACAACGGACAGAAATCTCAAGGTCCAAATCAGGAGCAGAAGGAGAGAGAGCACGGGTAAATTGTATTTATTGTATCTTAGAAATAGAAGCATCAGAGACCAATGATTAGCAGAATTGGGGATAAACATAAGGGAGAAGGGGATATTTCCAAAGCAAGAATGGCTTTTCCAACTGGAGAAGATAAGGAAAATGTGTAAGATTTTAGTAAGATTATTCCTGAGGCAAAATATGTGAACAGAGGTAAAGCTTGAGATGAAGAAAAAATATGGTCCTGAATTTATTATCAAATATCTTCCACAATAAAGATGTTTCATTAATATAATTAATATGTAAAATGTGAGTACCTTAAATATGAACATTTTTCTTTATCTTGTATAACTTGAGTAGTTTCTTGTACATAGGTATAAAGCAATCCTTAATAATTGGTGGCTGAACTAAGTTGCCTTTCAAACTTGCTTTTTTTCTACAAAATAGCATGTGTAACATCTATAAACAGTTCAATTAAAAATATAGAATGACAATGGCATTGATGGATAAAATGAATAGTGCTTTAATAATCATTAGTGGTTCTCTGCCAATTTATCAGAAAGTTCATGTTTAGGCTGAGGAACTAGCTCAGCAGGTTAACTGCTCACTACAGAAGCATGAAAACTTGAATTCAGATCCTCAACACTATCAGAAAAAAATCCAGTGTATTGCAATTCCAACACTGGGGAAGCAGAGACAAGATAATCTCTGGGGTCTAGTCAACCATCAGCTTCAGGTTCAGTGAGAGACTCTCAAAAAATAAGATAGAGAAGCAATTGAGGAAGATATCTAAGTCAACCTCTAGCCTAACAAACACACACACACGCACAAGGGAGTATTTATATATGCACATGCATATTCCACACATACAAAGTAAATAAATATGTATGAGAGTTCTTGTAAAATATATCTGCATACATTTTAAGTTTTTAATTTGATTTAATTTTCAGATATCTGATTTACGATTTCCATGGAATTACTAGCAGTTATTTCCCTTATTCAATTTTTTTCTTGTTAAAACCTGAGAAAATTGATTTCTAGATCATGTTTAAAACTGAGCCCAAAGCCTTTGTAAATCATTTTATTATTGTACTACATCATATATCAATGTAAAAATATTGTGATGCCAGATATCATCTTCTCTGCTTTAGTCAATATATCAACATTTTTGTTATTGTAATTCTTCAGAGAACCTTAATAACAGTGTAGCTTTTTCTAATCAGAAATCCATTCGGAATCATGTATCATAATTGTAATGCGTAGTAAAAAATATCATGCCTTTATTCATGAAATGAGTAAAGTACTGTGAGAATTCAGAAGGGCTGTTTTCCAGGCAGTTGGACTAGTGGCATTTATTGTTCTTTATATCCTGTATTTACAGTGTACTTGAAACTATCAGTTGTAAACTGTTTATTTTCCAGATAACGCTTGCCTTGGAAATTCTAAGTAAGCCACAGTTTCTGGTGGTCTTTGATGTTATGGAGATCTTATCATTATTTGTTGACACATTCAACGAATTCTAGCAATAATTTTTAGCCTACGTTTGGACAGAGTTTAATCTCTCAAAGGGACCCTTTCCCTTCCCTCAAACTACTGAAATACCTGATGTTTTATTTAATTTTCCCTGACTTATACAAATGTGAATCAGGCTAACTTTACAAAGAAAAAAAGTCTAGCCAAATATTACATACAGATCAGTTCTGAGGAAGAATGCATCACAATATTTGGAGCAAGTATGGCCAGAAAAGAATAGAGAACATTTCAGGGGTTAGATTCCAGCCTTTGTAAGAGATCTTTCCTGGGAGAACAACTCAAGATCCCATGTCCCAAGAGAAATAACTTAGTATCTCAGAATATATACCCCTAATGACTTCAATCTCTCACAAGACTATAGTTCTAAAATGCTCCCTTTCCTTTCTCTAGTCACCCTGAGAACCCGCCCTCCAGTATAGGAACCATTGAAAGGCAAACTATATTCAAACCAAGCCTTTTAAAATGTCTGTGTTTGGGTTCCTTTCTTTGTTTGTAGTCTTCCTGGTAACAAAATTACTCTGTGTGCCAAAAAATGAAAATTTAACATATGTACTTGCTTCTTTGGAGTATTTTTTTAGGTCATTATGCAAACAAATCTTTTACAGCTAAGAGCTGCCTTGTGACAGCTTCTTCATGACATTTATGTATCAACAATTCTGCTACATGCCATCTAATACCACCTTATATGGTAGACCCTTAAAATACTATCATCAAGTTATTTTATCTTTCTATAAAATTTAAATCCTATAACCATTATTATATTCTCAGTAATGCTTTTTAAAATGTAGATTAAAATATTATTCATAGTTTCATTAATTTTAGAAGTGTATCTTCAGTTAAGGACTCTCTGTTTTCATGACTTGACAACATAAAAGATTTTAATATAAATTATAAAAAGAGATTAACAGGAAGCTACAAAACATTAAGAATTTTAGACTCAGGTTGGAGAGATGGCAGAGCTTAAGGGCACTGTTCTTCCAGAGGTCCAGAGTTCAATTCCCAGAAACCACATGGTAGTTCACAGCAATCTGTAATGAGATCTGGCGCCCTTCTCTGGCCTGCCTGCATACATGCAGACAAAACACAGCATACATAATAAATCTTAAAAAAAAAAACATTTAAGGGCTGGAGAGATGGCTCAGTGGTTAAGAGCACTGCCTGCTCTTCCAAAGGTCCTGAGTTCAATTCCCAGCAACCACATGGTGGCTCACAACCATCTGTAATGAGGTCTGGTGCCCTCTTCTGGCCTGAAGGCATACATGTAGACAGACTATTGTATACATAATAAATAAATAAATAAATATTAAAAAAAATTAAAAAAAGAATTTTGGACTCAATGTGTGGCATTGAGGAAACATTAGATTACAAGAATCCCAACTCAATCATAGGCAAAATATAAGAATTTACTGATTCTCACACATATGTGAAGTATATAAGGCAAGCTATTGTTCAGATTTAATGCTATATTTAAGGAATTATGTGTTATCTTGTATTTCAATGTGAGTTCTCATTCATATTTATTATGCATACAGTATCCTGCCAGCATGTATGTCTACATGCCAGAAGAGGGCGCCAGATCTCATTGTAGATGGCTGAGAGCCATCATATGGTTGCTGGGAATTGAACCTAGGTCCTCTGGAGGGGCAAGCAGCCAGTGCCCTTAACCTCTTCTCATTCATATTTAATAAGAAAAGGAAGATAACTCTTTTTATCACTTATCATACTATATAGTTCTGAGATACAGGTTGTATGAATATCTACTAGTGGGTGATTCCTTTTACTGAATGAGATAATGTTATTGCAATTAGCATGGCTTCCTGAGGATCTAGCACTATCACTGGGAATGGAAACACTCACATCTAAATCTTCTGGCAATCAATCAATGGAGGAGGAATGAGTCATATTAGAAAAAGAGTATATTTTTATTACAGAAAGTCTGTTCAGTGGTCATTAACTCACCAATTTCCCTTTGCTACAATACCCATTGTTGTTAGAAGACATTTTCTTTGGTAGATATAAGGTGGTGGAAGATAAGCGGGATTACAAAGAAAGTTTTTCTTTTAGGTGAACTTAGGATGGACTCTGCTTAAATTCTGTCAGTGCGAAAGACAAAGGAATCTTCATTATAAACTTCAAAACACAGTATGGCATACACAATACAAACACTGCAGCCCAACACATGAGTGAAAATATGTTGACTCCTCCTTCACATTTCCAAACTGTATAACACAATCAGAAGAGCAGAACTCCCTGGGAAGTTAAGGAGAACAGGGAGGTGAAGCACACATGGAGTAAGGATATAGTTTTGAACTGCTTAATGCTTAACCAAGCACTGATCATGAATATCACTACCCCACAGTTAAACTGAATACCACCAAATAGAAAGCCCAAAGGATCCGGTAAAACTATTTCATCGGAGGGAGGAAAAATCTTCAAATCAAAAGAATGATCCAAAAGCAAATTAGTAGGTAAAACTTCCTTGTTGCATAAACAATAGTATGATGAAGGGAATTTGCAAATAACTCACATATGATTAGATGTTTACTCATATGTCATAACAATTCATAGCCAATTTGCTTCCATATTGCTATTCACATATTGATGTGGACAGAAAAATGTGCAAAGAAATTGCACTTACTCTCCTACTTCCATGAAGCAACTTCAGTAATAAAACAAACTTTGTTTTAAGTGTGTACTCATTTTCATTTCATTGTAACCTTGTTTATTTTTTCCTTTTTGTCTATAGCATTTGTACATTTCACAAAATGAAATGAAATACCGATTTAAAATAGACAATAGAACTTATGAAAAAGGCCAATTTTTCAGATTTTTCTTTCATAAAACCTTGTTATATTTAAATTATTATTATTATTTTGGTTTTTTGAGACAGGGTTTCTCTGTATAACTTTGGTGCCTATCCTGGAACTAGCTCTTGTAGAATGAGCTGCCCTCGCACTCACGGAGATCCACCTGCCTCTGCCTCCTGAGTGCTGGGATTAAAGGTGTGTACCACCATTGCTCAGCCATATTTAAATAATTTAATTTCGCCTATTAATATGTATTTCATAGAACTGTGCAAGAATTTGAAAGAACAAAACAAAATGGAACTACAATATATTAGGAATAGAAGAAGTTTTGAGCATTATTTCATCAACTGTTTTTATTTTGAAAAAGAGCCCCTGAAGAATATGGGAATATGACGTGCACTAGGATTCCATGAGTAGTTTCCAGAGACTCATCAAATACCTTTGCAGCTTTTATTGAATGAATCTCTTGCTTGTTAAAAAAATAGTATATGCTTATTATTAAATTGGCAGTATTATGAAATCACGACCCCCTTACACACGAACACAGACACGCATACACAACTTTAACTGTCTTAGATATGAACAAATCTCTTTAAAATTCTCTACAGAAAAACAAAGTTTTTTTAAAACTAATTTCTTAGAAATTCTCTTGCTCAAAATTTCCATTGCCTCCTGTAATTTTTGAAGCACTTGATGTATGAATTTGTAGCCAGTGCTGATATTTCAGAAGTCTAACCGCACCACTCACTGCTACCCTCTCTGAAGGAATTACCGTCTATTGTTCAGCCAGAATTCTGGCTTAACTTTGGATTTTCAAGAGAATTTCTAAGAAATTAGTTTTTAAAAAAAAACTTTGTTTTTCTGTAGAGAATTTTAAAGAGATTTGTTCATATCTAAGACAGTTAAAGTGTCCAAACTTTATGTTAGTTCATGTGAGGCAAGATCAGCTAAAATATTTAATTCCTGACTTTCATTAGCTTAAGATAACAAAATATGAAAGTAACTCAAAAGCAACCACTTAGTAATAAGTAAGTAGATACTAAGAAACTTTTCAGTTGGGGGCTCCAGGTGTCACCAGGACCCAGAGTACAAAAGAGCTAAAAAATGTGGTTCCTTTCTTTTTAAAAGCTATGAATTATTTGGTGTCTACCAAAGCCTCAAGAGTTTGTATTTATGTGCATTAGAACATTTGAGTATTCCAAAATTCTTATGAGTCAACCATTATTATTTTATCTTTAATGATGATAGAATTGAATAAAGAACAAATAATTAGCTCAAGGACATACAAGCAGAATGTGGAAGGATAGTGACTAGATGGCAATGTCATCTAGCCTCAAAATTAATGTCGAAGCACAATCTATTGATATTTTAGTCCTAAGAAAATTAATGAAAACCTAGTAGATTTGTTACATACTGAAAAGTCTGGTTTATCACTTTTTTAATCAGTGCGACAAAAATTGGAGGAAATTAAACCACAAATGAGAAGTATACAATTTAATGATTTTTAGGATTTTTATAATTGTAATCCTCATCATTATTTAATTTTAGAGCACTTTTCGAGATTTATTTTTTTAAGATTTATTTATATATTTATTATGTATACAACATTCTACCTTCATGTATGCCCGCACACCAGAAGAGGGCACCAGATCTCATTACAAGATGATTGAAAGCCACCATGTGGTTGCTGAGAATTGAACTCAGGACCTCTGGAAGAGCAGTCAGTGCTCTTAACCTGTTGAAATAGGAAGCGGCGGGGCTTCGTCCCCAACACCCCGGCCACTTGGCTAGCTCATGCCCGAAATAACACACAAACTGTATTCATTTAAGAACTGCTTGGCCCATGAACTCTAACCCTTACAGGCTAATTCTCGCACCTGGACTAGCCCATTTCTAATGATGTGTGTAAGCACCCCAAGGTGTGCTTACCGGGAAGATTCTAGCCTACATCCATCTGGGATTGGAGGAGCTTCATTGCGTGCATCTGCCTGGGAGAGCTGAGCATGGTATCTCTGCTCCAGCAGAGCTGTCGGGTCTCTCCAGGAGCAAAGCAGAGTCTGACCTCACTTCCTCTTCCGCCCAGAATTCTATTCTGTTTACTCCTCCCATCTATGTTCTAAGCTGAGACCAAGCAGTTGGTTTATTATAACTTAACCAATGAAATCAACAGATTGATATATGACACTCCCACATCATTAACCACTGAGTCATCTCTCTAGCCCCCCAAAATTTCTTAATATATTTTATTTTGTTCTAATTTTCAATGTGTTTAAATTGTATATTGGAATCCATCATGATATTTTTACACATGGATAATTCAAGCATTAATCACATCTATTACAATACTTTTCACTTCAAAATAAGTCATATTTCTCTACTAACACAGCAGATCCAACAACCACTAAAGTATTTCACTATATGAATCCACAAGTTCTTGTCATTTCACGTAGATGATACAGTGATCCTTTATGACTACCTTCTTTTTTCTTTTTATTAATTTATTTGTTTATTGTACAATGTTGTTTTGCCTGTGTAAGGGTGTCAGGCCCCCTGTAACTGGAATTACAGACAGTTGTGAGCTGCCATGTGGGTCCTGGGAATTGAACCCGAGTCCTCTGGAAAAACAGTCAGTTCTTAACAACTGACCCATCTCCATCTCTCCAGCCCCCCATGACTACTTTCTTTTACTAGTATTTGTTTTAGACCATGTATCACAATATGTGGCTAGTTCATCTTGAACTAAATTTACTATTTATTATAGTCTGAGCATGAATTCACAAGCCTCCTCCATCAGATTTCAAATTGTCAGGATTACAGATCATATGATCATATATTCAGTTAATAAAGCATGTTTTCAAGGTTCATTTATATTGTAACAGGTGTTTATAAATTCATTACTAGTTTTGTTATTGAATAACATTCTATTATAATTCAATTTCATGTTTTACTGACCCATTCTTTAAATTAATAGTCACAAAACGTTCTTTCCATTTATAGCTACTATTAGTAATACTAATATAAAAATCACATAAATGTATATTTTCAATTTTTAGGTAAGCTTCTACAAATGGAATTGTTAGATCATAATAACATTTTAGCAGCTACAAGACTTTTATGTAAGTCTTTGGATTTGGCTTCATATTTAATTAGACTGGTGATTCTAGAGATTAAATTCTTTATTCAAAAATGGAATGAGTGGAGTTAACAATTCTTCACATATGTAGAAATTTGATATTTCTTCCTAGAACATTCCATACTTTCACTTTGGAGCTATAAAACTACTTCATCGAGAATATACAGGATTCTATTTGGAGTTTGTGTAATGCTGCATACTATGTTCTGTTTAAGAATCATTTGTACAGTGGAAAAATTTTACAGTCATTTCAGAGCTTCTAAGATGGTCTTCTGAATGGCTTTACAGAATTGTTTATCCCTCTATTTTTGATATTTTGACAGGAACCAGAAGAAAGGCAGCTCTTGAAAATTTTCCAATGTGATTCTAAAGCTGAACTGACGGAAATCCCATTTCAAAGACTTGTTTTCCTAACAGTTCCTAAACAATGTTTAGTCTCTAGAGATGAGTCTCCTTCTGATTAGCTGAACATAAGCAGTTAGTTTTATAGATGGAATTGCCAATAATCCTCTCTGCACCCTGCTACTTCCTAAGAACTAACACTAACAAGCAAGAAACTAGGCTGTTGCCATTGTGCACACAATGCTGATTGCCATATTCCTGCTGATGCTTCTCCTGGTATTGTAAACTCAGCATGGAATAATTTTTATACACTATTCTTTGCTGATTTTCTAACTGAATACTTACAAAAGAAATTCTGAAGTCTATAAATTTATACTTGAGTATCCATTTTGTTCAGTCCTCTAATAAAAAGCAAGGACAACCCCTGTTCCTTTTATTGTACCTCTCAGAGTGCTTACATCTCATCTTTTGGGGACATTGTAATGTACACTGACTGATTGCTCTTTAACATTTTAAAATAATTTTAAGTTTTAGAGACTTGTAATATGTATTCTCTGATTTAAAGGGAATTAACTTTGAGTAACTAGATGCTTATAAACTTAAAACATACTATGCATTATTCAAAAATTGTCTAAATTTAAGAGACAGGGTTCTATTTTCCAGAATTTTTATCATAGAATGACACACAAGAAATTTAGATTAATATAAACCTACATTTCAACCAATGCTTCACATAACTATTTTAGGGCCCAAATCAACTTGCTTACCTTCAATATAAACAACACAATACTGTCTTAGAAGCCATTGCATTTCAGTCATTGATGAAATTAAGCAAGACATGCTTGAAAATTATACACTGTAAAGAAGGGACTATTTAGTTGAAAGTGGCCTTTCTTTCTGATACAGCACTTCTCTGTAGCTTTGGAACCTATCCTGGAACTAGCCCTTGTAGACCAGGTTGGACTCGAACTCACAGAGATCCACCTGTCTCTGCCTCCCAAGTGATAGGATTAAAGGTGTGAGCCACTACTGCCTGGCAAAAAGTGACTTCTAAAGACATCTAAAAAGCAGAACTAAGAGACTTCTTCACTTTGTACCATAGCAGGATAGTAAAAGTGGCCACGTGAGCTGGAACTATGAGGGTACTATAAAAAACAAAGCAAATGTGATAGTGACTTTATAAAATTTTGTCAAAACAATAAAACTGTTTTCTGTCAGAAATGAATATCATAATGAAATTATTATTTAATTTGAACCTGGTTTTTAAAATATTGAAAAATAAAAAGCATATTTATTTGAAAATGTGTATTGTGAGTACTCTGAACTCACACGACCAATATTGGAAAGAATACAATTTCTGTGTCTTGGTAAACTGTCATGCTCATTTCTACGTATGAGTCAGCTTCCAAAATTTACAAATTTGACTTCTATATCATGAAATATTGGCAAGAGTTGCATTTATGTGACATTTTGCCAACATTTTTTTTCTAGGCAGTCTATAATTTTTTGAACAACTACTTTCTACATTTGTGTTAACTCTTGCTTTAGAGTCTCCTTAAGGTTGAAAATACACAGATATATTGTTTGTAGGTCCATCTTCATTTGATTTTAAATGCAGTATTTTTTTAATCTTTTGTAAATGTGTTACAAGAGTTTAGTATGGAGCAAGAAAGATTCAATACAGCTACCTCCTTCTGACATTGTGTGAACTCATAAATACATACATAGCGATCAACTGATGTCCGAATTTGAAAAGTAGTGGTGTGATTGGTCCTTGATTCCAAGGAAGACACGATATTTTATTACTTAATGATTTGTAGTTAGAAATGCCAGCAGTAAATTTGGTAGTATACACAATCATTCATGCTTAATATAGTGAGAGAAATTAACTCTAAAGTACATTGTTGGAGTACTACAGTTATTTAACTTAACTTTTCTAGGAGATATATATTTGAAACAGATGATGATGTCTTAATTTAAAACATTATATTCTTTTTTTAATATTTATTTTATTTATTTATTATGTATACAATATTCTGTCTGTGTGTATGCCTGCAGGCCGGAAGAGGGCACCAGACCTCTTTACAGATGGTTGTGAGCCACCACGTGGTTGCTGGGAATTGAACTCAGGACCTTTGGAAGAGTAGGCAATGCTCTTAACCACTGAGCCATCTCTCCAGTGCTAAAACATTATATTCTTAAGTTAATTGAAATACATGATTATTAAGACATCTTTTTAAATTAGTTACTGAGTTTCATATAAAATATTTTATCATATTCACCCCTCCCCAACTTTTCCCAGTTTTACCCACATTCACTACACACCCAACTTTGTAATCCTTTGTTTAGCCCATCAAGATCACTTTCAACTGTTTGCATATTCCTGGATGTGTTTCTTCAACTGGAGCATTACAGGTGCTGGATGGAGAGAGAGTCTCTTTTTTGTCCCAGCCACCCGGCTAGCTTAGTCCCAAAATAACCACACAGAAACTGTATTAAGTAAATCACTGCTTGGCCCAATAGCTCTAGCTTCTTATTGGATAAATCTTACATCTTAATTTCACCCATATCTTTTAATCTGCGTTTCACCACATAGCAGTGGCTTACTGGCAAAGCATGTCTATCTCCGGTGGTGGATCCATTAATGTCTCCTGACTTTGCCCTTCTTCCTCCCAACATTCAGTTCTGTCTTCCCTGCCAAAGTTCTGCCCTATCAACAGGTCAAGGCAGTTTCTTTATTCATTAATGATAATTACAACACACAGAGGGACTTCCATATCACCTCCCCTTTTCTGTTTAAAGATATGAATAATTTGTTTTGGTATAGATCTTGATTTATTGGTACAAATTTAAGATCAGTCTTCTCATATGTATTTCTGGTCTTGATTAAGGTATTGTGCTTGTGAAGCTCATTTTAAAATGTAATGTATAATTTAAAATATAGATTAAAAGATATCATCATAATAGTTAGGCTTGTAGTCATGTTAGTTAGATTTTCTAGATGTATAGAGATATATTTTAGTTAGTTAGGTATTCTTCAAATCTTCCAGAGAACTTCAGAATATGGTATTTAAGAACTTAAGACTTTTCATGACAGTGAAACACGTCTGCTCCTGGCAGCACCAGTTACTTCAAGAGGAAGATGGGCATTGAAGAACTCCTTATGGAGTTTTCTAGCCATTTGGGCAAGAAACTGCTCTTGCCTGGACTGCTAGACTGGACATGCAGGACCCACAGAGAAATGATTGCTGAACTTGCCTAAAGGTGAGATGATCTTTCGGCGTTCCTGCTTCATGAAAGAGTCTGTGAGACATTCTGCAGGATACAGAAGAAAGTGACTGAACTGTCGTTGAAATTTCCTGCTTCATTGAAAAGTCTGCTGGATACTATGGGCAAGTAGGCTGAAGATGGATGCCCCAACGGTACAGTAGAACTTGGAGTGACTGTCCAGGCAGCGAGATGTCTGTCAATTCCAGAGTTTTGGAAGTTGCTTACAATGTACTTCCTGTTTACTTAAGTAGTATTATATTCTTCTGGAGTCTTTTTTTATATTTTTGTGTGTTTTTTATTATTATTAAAAATTTCCACCTCCTCCTTTCCACCCATTTCCCTCCCCATCCCCCCACTTCCCCTACCCCTCCCTCCCCAGTCCAAAGAGCAGTCAGGGTTCCCTGCCCTATGGGAAGTCCAAGGTCCTCCCCCTCCATCCAGGTCTAGGAAGGTGAGCATTCAAACAGACTAGGCTCCCACAAAGCCAGTACATGCAGTAGGATCAAACCTAGTGCCAATGTCCTTTGTTGGACATTTGTTGGAGAGGAGGTGGAACAAGGGGAACACTCATCCATTGCTGGTAGGAATGCAAACTTGTGCAACCACTTTGGAAGTCAGTGTGGATCCAGCAATACCACTCTTGGGAATATACCCAAGAGATGCCCTAGCATATTACAAAAGCATTTGTTCAACTCTGTTCATAGCAACATTATTTGTAATAGCCAGAAACTGGAAAAAACCTAGATGCCCCTCAATGGAAGAATGGATAAAGAAAATGTGGAACATATATGCATTAGAGTACTACTCAGCAGTAAGGAACAATGACATCTTGAATTTTGCATGCAAATGGATGGAAATGGAAAACACTATCCTGAGTGAGGTAACCCAGACCCAAAAAGATGAATATAGTATGTACTCAGTCATAAGTGGATCCTTCTGGAGTCTTGATGGAGTTGAAAATTTATAGTTATAGTTTTCCTTAGTTATGCTAAAAGGTAAAGTAGATATAAATATTATAACTGTAATTCTTGCTAGACTTTTACTATGTTAAAGCTTTCCTTTTGATTTAAACAAAGGGGGAGGTGCTGTAGGAAATCCTATAGACAGTAGTTACCTGCACACTGGGGCATGGCCTCTTATACTATTTATGCTGATGTAGAGCATGCATCTGACCTCTTCTGGCTGTGGGATTCAGTTTCTGATCTCCGTTCCAGCAGAGGATTCTGATTTGTGAGTTTACCCCTAAATAAATAACTATTTCTCAATTGTGAGCTAGTGTGGGATTTGTTTTAAGTGTCCTCCTTCATACAGGGGCTACAGTAATAAAAACAATCTGTATCTTCTCCCATCAGCTAACAACAGTCCATAGTTCCATGGCCAGGAATGGAATTGTATGCCCAAATCCCCTATCCATGCTGGAATTTTGATTGATTTGTCTTGCACAGGTTTTGTACATGTGGTTGCTACCACTGCCAGTTCATATGTGCAACTTCTTTACTGTGTTCTGAAGATAATTTTTCTTTATAGTCAGCATTACCTCTGGATCTTATACTTGGCCAGGACAGTCGTGATATGTAAGCTCTCCTTGGGGCTAAGAATCTTCAACCTCTTATTCACTACTATTATTCTACTAGCAAAGCAATAACTTCTCTGTTAGGGCCTATGACTGATCTAGCCATAGCTTTTTTTGGCCTAATATTGTAGGATGGTTCTTTCTAGTCACATCCATTTTCCTCCAAATTTCAAGATATCATTGTTTTTTACTGCTGAGTAAAACTCCATGTATAAATTACCAAGTTTTCAGATATTATATCCCCAGTGCATGAACTGGAGTTTTGGAGCCCATTCCCTATGGAGGGATACCTTGTTCAGCCACAATACAATTTAACCACACATATCTAAAGGTTTAGACTAACATCCACATGAAACAAAAAAAATGGAGTGTTTATCTTTCTTCATCTGGGCTATCTCACTCAGACTTAATATTTCCCTCTCCATTCATTTATCTGAAAATTTTATAATTTCCTTTTTTCAGTTGAACTTATAGTTTCTGGTATATTTGAATGTGTTTTACTTATATATTTTCCAGTCACTTCTTCATGGTTGTGAAAGTTATTCATTCAGTTTTCTATGGTTCACATTCAAATTCCACACATATGTTTATGTTTTTAATTTTGTGTGTTAAAGTGGAGTTCATCATAAACATGTATTCTCTAAACTTGTAGGAAATAATTAGTGTGTCTCATGAAGCAGAACTTTTTTATGCTAGAAATAAACAGAAGCATAATTAACCTGGCAACAAAAATAGAAAAGTCAATAAAATGTTAAATAATGTAGAATGGATAGAAATATATTATATATTATTTTAAAATCTAAAAAGTCACGTGTCACTATCAAAGATTAGGACCTTTGGTTTGAATTGAAAATATGTCATTGTATGTAACTGTAAGTACTTTACTCTTTTCTCCTTAAGATATCAACAGATCAAAGATCTAAGAAATAAATGGGAAGTATATAGATAAATATAAAACCAATAAGTTCTATTCAATAAACGTAACATCATATTTCATAAAACAATAGTCTTCAATAATGTTTCAGATTCAAAGGACAAATAGCATGGTATTGGCATAAAAACAGGCATACAAACAGAACAAAATGATTCTTAATTAAATTCATGTATATATTTAACCTACTGTTTCTCATTAAAGGAGAGTCTGTCTAACTAAGAAAATACATTCTCTTCGAAAACTATTTCTGAGAAAAAATTGGGTACTAATTTAAATCATCAATTATCCTCTTTAACTTTTGCCTCTGGGCTTTTTACCTTTCTCTCTTCTATATTGCTTTCCTAATTACTACAAGTCTGATTGCATTTTTTTATGTTGAATTTGTTAAACTCTGTGGAGCTGCATTGCTTTCTCTGCCTAAAATACCTGGTTGGTCTAATTAAGAGCTGAATAGCCAATAGTTATGCAGAAGAAAGGATAGTTGGGACTGGCATGTTGAAAGAATAACTAAGAGAAGAAGAGATGAGAGAGGAGTGAGAAGAAGAAGAAAAGGAGAGGACTCCAGGGCTCAAAAAGCCAGTTCACGTACTAGGAATAAATCTTGATTCCACTGCCAGTGGGCCCATAGACTGCCACCCACATTCAGAGGGCCTAGTTTGGTCCTATGCAGGTTTCCCAGCTATCAGTCCAGAGTTAGTGAGCTCCCACTAGGTCAGGTCAGCTGTCCCTGTGGGTTTCCCCATCATGGTCTTGAACCCTTTGCTTATATTAATGCTTCTCCCTCTCTATGACTGGACTCCAGGAGCTTTGCACATTGCTTAGTTGTGGATCTCTGCATCTGTTTTCATCAGTTACTGAATGAAGATTCTATAATGACAGTTAGGGTTGTTATGGTAAAAGTAAAATGCAGCAGGCAGTGGGACATGAAACCATACCTCAGGTCCCTGAGCAGCAGCAGGCATCAGGCAATGGGTCCTGAGACCATGGGCCACAAAGGCAGCCAGTTCCAGGCAGGGAGACACATGTTGGGTGAGAGACAGAGATATGGATAAGCACACCATGCAGAGTGAAGTTGGATATTTACTTAGTGTTTTATAGAAGGGAGGGGGAGAAAGGGGAAGAGCAGAGAGAGGCAGAGAGAGAGAGAGAGAGAGAGAGAGAGAGAGAGAGAGAGAGAGAGAGAGGAGAGAGAGGGGGGAGAAGTGGGGAGAAGTGAGAGACAGAAGCTGCCTCTGGGGGGGGGAGGGACTCAGGCTGAAAGCTGAAGATCTGAAAGCTGAAGATCAGCTTGCCTCAGCTGACGGGTGTGAGTAGGCATCACTTATCTCTTTTTTTTTTTTTTTTGATTTTTCGAGACAGGGTTTCTCTGTGGCTTTGGAGCCTGTCCTGGAACTAGCTCTGTAGACCAGGCTGGTCTCAAACTCACAGAGATCCGCCTGCCTCTGCCTCCCGAGTGCTCATCACTTATCTCTTAAGGGACAGAGCAAACCATTACAAGGGTGGTCATCAATCTGATTACACAGAAAGGCCATTTCAGACACCCTCTCCACTATTGACTTAGACTCTTAGCTGGGGTAATCTTTATGGATTCCTGGGTGTTGAAATAAGAAGCGGCGGGGCTGCGTCCCCAACACCCCGGCCACTTGGCTAGCTCATGCCCAAAATAACAACACACAAACTGTATTCATTTAAGAACTGCTTGGCCCATGAACTCTAGCCCTTACAGGCTAATTCTCACACCTGGACTATCCCATTTCTAATGATGTGTGTAAGCACCCCAAGGTGCGCTTACTGGGAAGATTCTAGCCTATGTCCATTCTGGGTTGGAGTTGCCTGGGAGAGCTGAGCATGGCGTCTCTGCTCCAGAGAGCAGAGCTGTCGGATCTGTCTCTCTGGAAGCAGAGCAGAGTCTGACCTCACTTCCTCTTCCGCCCAGCATCCTATTCTGTTTATTCCACCCACCTATGTTCTAAGCTATGAGGCCAAGCAGTTGGTTTATTATAATTAACCAATTACCTTCCTCCATCACCTGGGAATTTCCCTAGTGCCAGATTTCTCTCTAACCCCATAATGGCTCCCTCTATTGAGATATATCCTTTTTTGTTCTCTCTCTCTGTTCTTTTCCCAACTCACCCATCCTGATCCCTCATGTTCTCTTCCCCATCTCCTTCTCTCCTTCCTCTCCCTTAGACTGTCTCCTCTCCCACCTCATGCTCCCAATTTACTCAGGAGACCTTGTCTATTTGCCCCTCCCAAGGGTTTTTATCTATATGTCCCTTAGGGTCCTCCTTGTTACCTAGCTTCTCTGGAGTTGTGGACTGTAGGCTGGTTATCCTTTGATTTATGAACTTTATCCTTTATCCATTTATGAGTAAATACATACAATGCTATTTTTTCTGGGTCTGGGTTATCTCACTCAGGATGTTTTTTTCTACTTTCATCCATTTGCATGCATTTTTCAAGATGCTATTGTTCTTTTTTTTTTTTTAACCACTGAGTGGTACTCCTTTGTGTGAATGTACCATATTTTCTTTATCCATTCTTTAGTTGAGGGGCATCTAGGTCATTTCCAGGTTGTGGCTCTTATGAGTAATGCTGTATGAATATAGCTGAGAAAATGTCCTTATGGTATGAGTACTAGCATACAATCTTTAATACTTAGATTAAACTTCCCCTTAGTAAATAATGGCTTACTAGTAGCTGTGGAAAACTATAGAGATATATGAAGACATTTTGTTATTAAGGCTCTTATATATAAAAAATAGCAATCCTGGGATTTAATACTTAAAAGAAGAAATGTCTAATTTTGTTCCGTAGGAGTAATATACAGAGAAACAGTGGAAGAGTTAATATAACTTTTAGAAATCGAATTCGATAATAAATATTCCAGAATGTTGAATGCTGAGCCCTGAGAAATTATATTAACCAAAGGGGCACAGTGATTGAAATTACCTGGCGCAAGTGAGAAGGAAACACAAAACATGCAACAAATCTTCTTAGGAATTTATTAGCAGGGGCATGACAGGCATGGAGAAGTCAGTGTGCAGAGGGAGAAAGATGGTGCGTCAGGCTTTTTAAAGCTGCCTAGCACATGCACACAGGGCTATGTTATACACAGATGATGGGACTCACACATGCACTGCCTAGCACATGCGCACAGGGGTTTGATGTGGCTATGTCTTATGCAGATGATGGGACTCACACATGCATGCAAGGGCTCTGCTGAGTCATATGTGGATGATGCAACCATGCATGCACACAAGGGTTTAGCTAAGTCATACGTGGATGATGTAATCCACACCACATGTGGGGCCCTTTAACATCCCCTGGATGGGGAGCATTAGGCACTTCTGCTTGAGGGCTTGTCTGCACATGCCTGTCCCCTAGAACCTGGAAGTATCAGCCTTATGTGGCTGATTCATTACATTCCACCCTTTTGTTTATTAAAATAAAAATTTGGGGATTTTGGGGGTCTTTAATGGGTAGGAGTAGGGTGTCATTAAGGTCCCTTATGACTATTTCCTACTGATTTTGTGGGCATCAGTGAGTTGAGATGCTTGACCATGTCCTGGGGTGGCTAATTATTTTGTGTTTTTTCCAGGATCTGTGGAAGAGGTTGGCTGGCAGTTTAGATGTCACATGATGGTGGAAGGCAGAAAATTATGTCTGGAAAAAATTTTAGATCCCCGTGATTAAGAGAGGAGAGTCCCAAGATGGATGATAGAGAGTTTTTTGGGGAGTGGAAGAGGGAATTTCCCAGGGGTTCTCAAGACAAGGAATGATATAAGGGAAGAAATAAATGATACTTATTCTGGGAAAGTCTGGCCCATCTAGATAGCTCCAATTGGCTTGCTTGAGCTTATAAAAATGTTTGAAAATAAATAGATTTTAGACATATTAAAGGTTTATAATTACAATGATACAGTGTTGAAATAGAAGACGGTGTGAAGGAGGGAGGGAACAAAGGGAGAATTATTGGAAAGGGGAATTATTAGACAACTTAATGTTTTACCTGAAGCAAATCTGAAGGCACTTGTTCTCTTTAGCATCATGGTATAACCTTAACATCCAGGAGACACTGCTGCAGTCAGTGATAAAACTGCTTTGTTAAAGTCTATTTTGTGAGGTTTTGGAGTTTGAGGCTGTGAATATCCCCAAACTTGTTATCATTTCTTACCACCTGGGCTTTTGACAGTCCTTGTATTTCCAGCTCTATGTTTAATGATAGTCCCTGTAATAACAGCTGAGTGGTTAAGTGGAAATTTAAGTGTGACATTGGAGATATAGAGAAGTTGGTAAACCATATAGGAGAAAGAGGAAGAGGGCAAGTATATGGAGTTTTTTTGGCACAGGACAGTTGAGTATGGTGATGAGACTTTTATTTTCCTGGAATTGGTAAAAGAGTGGCTGATCTTGGTGCCCTCCAGAACTTAAGGGAGCAGGGGCCTTTTTAAGTTACCAAATATGAGGGAGTATCTTGAGCTGGAAGAGTAAAAGGTTTAAGGTGGAATATGTGAATCCAATGAGGAAGTCCCTCAAGCTTGGCATCTATGGGAGTTACAAGAATTACTTGAAAGGGGCCCTGCAATTTAAGGGAAAGGGGTAAGAGGTGTTGGTCTGGGGGAGAGAACAGTACCTAATCCCCTATTTTAATTGGCAATGGACATAAATTAGCATATGGTTGAGGCAATGAGCCGTCAATAAAATCCCATAATAGGGAGCAAAGATGGAATAACAGCAGAGTAAGCAAGTGATCAGGAAGGGGAGAGGTTTTAGGTGAGAGGCCAGGTGTTAAAACTGACCACCCACATATGAGTTCAAACAGTGAAATGAAAAGGGGGCTTTTTCAGTTCCAGTCCAGCTGAATTTGGTAAGCTCACATTAGCTCAGGCACACTGTCTCAATGGGTGAACCAACCCCTCGTGGTCCTGACTTCCTTGCTCATCTTCTCCCTCCTTCCACTCTTCAACTGGACCTTGGGAGCTCAGTCCAGTGCTCCCATGTGAGTCTCTGTCTCTATCTCCATTCATCGCCAGATGAAGGTTCTATGGTGATATGCAAGATAGTCATCAGTCTGACTATGGGACAAAACAATTCAGGCACCCTCTCCTACACTGCCCAGGGTCCTATCTGGGGTTATCCCCATGGACTCCTGGGAAGCCCTCCAGAGCCATGCCTCTTGCCAACCCCAAAAGGCTCCCTCAATTAAGATATCTCTTTCCCTGCTCCCATATCAATCCTTCCTCCATCTCAGCCATCCCACTCCCCCAAACTCTCCCCAACCCTCCTCTTTTCCCTTCTTTTTCTCCCTCTCCCCTTCTTCCCATCCCACCTCCACCCCCATGCTCCCAATTTATGCGTAGCAATCTTGTCTGCTTCCAATTTCCAGGAGGATCTCCATATGTTTTTCTTTGGGTTTACCTTATTACTTAGCTTCTCTAGGATCATGAACTATATAGGTTCAATGTCCTTTGTTTATGGTTAGAATCCACAAATGAGTGAGTACATACCATATTCATATTTTGGGTCTGGGTTATCTCACTCAAAATAGTGTTGTCTATTTCCATTCATATGCATGCAAAATTCGAGATGTCATTGTTTTTTACTGCTAAGTAGTATTCTAATGTGTAGATGTGCCACACTTTCTTTATCCATTCTTTAATTGAAGAGCATCTGTTTCCAGATTCTGGCTATTGCACATAATGCTGCTAAAAACATAGTTGAACAAATGCTTTTGTAGTATGATTGAGCATCTCTTGAGGATATTCCAAGAGTGGTATTGCTGGATTATGGGGGTAGGTTGACTCCCAATTTTCTGAGAAACTGCCACACTGATTTCCAAAGTGGTTGCACAAGTTTGCATTTCCACCAGCAATGGATAAATGTTTCTCTTACTCCACATCCTCTCCAGCATAAGGTATCAATAATGTTTTGCATTTTCACCATTCTGACAGGTATAAGATGGTATCTCAAAGTTGTTTTGATTTGCATTTCCCTGATAGCTAAGGAAGTTGAACATGTCCTTAAATATCTTTTGGCCATTTGAACTTCTTCTGTTGAGAATTCTCTGTTCAGTTCAGTAACCCATTTTTTAATTGGGTTATTTAGAATTTTAATGTTTATTTTTTTGAGTTCTTTATATATTTTGGAGATCAGACCTTTGTCTAATGTGGGGTTGGTGAAGATCTTCTTTCATTCAGTAAGTTGCCTTTTTGTCTTAATGACTGTGTCCTTTGCTTTATGGAAGCTTCTCAGTTTCAGGAGGTCCCATTTATTCATTGTTGCTCTTATTGTCTATGCTAATGGGGTTATATGTAGGAAGTGGTCCTGGAGAAGACCTGGTGGGTGGGAAAAGTGAAGATACAATATTTGGTCTTGGAATCTGACTCTTGACAGATTTTACAAGAAGCAGTGATAGCTTTTAAGAACTCTAAGTCCTCAGGGGTGGGTTGGAGGTGAGCCTTGACAAAATGAAAGAGAGCTTTGCTATTAGGATGAGAGAGCTGATAAAGGTAGGGCACAATTAGCTGGTTGTCAGGGGATGTCTGTGAGAATGTGGGCTGTACTGTATGAATCCCTTGAGGTGAGGCAGGTTTGGGCTCTGGAAGGCTGCTGTTCTAGCTGCTTGGTCAGCCTGATTATTTTCCTTAGAAAAAAATGGGACTGTGAGTCTAATGAGACCAACAGTGAATAATTTCTATAGCTTTGGGGAAGTGGGAAGCTTTCAACAAGTCCATAATGTAACCTAAGTTAGTTATGGATCCTCCTTTCATCGTAAGAAGCCCATCCTCCTTCCAGATAGCTGCCTGGGAAAGGAAGATATGAAAGGCACATTTGGAATTTGTGTAAACATTTAAAGATTTTCCCTTTGCTAACTGGAAGGCACAGATAAGGGCTATTAACTCAGCCTGCTGATTAATGGTATGGGCAGGGAGTGCCTGTGCCTCCACTACCCCAGTATCTGACACTATGGCATAGCCTGCTCTATAGGTCCCTTCACATAAAAAGGTTCTGCCATCTGTGTGCCAGGTATACGTAGCCTGGGACAGTTTGCCTTCCTGTATATGTGAAGGGTGGGACAGTAGATCCTGTATAGTCTCTATGCAGGAATGAGATGGGGAATAATTAATGTTAGGTTGAGGTAGGAGATTTGAGATATTAAGGGGTGGGCAGCATTGAAAAGTGAGTGTGGCATCTTCACCTAGTTCACCCTGGAGGAAAAAAAACTCAGGAAGGGGGTAATGTTTGTAAGCCTTTGTAAGTTAAGTGATGGGACAGATTGTGGTGGGAGAAGACAATGGTGGTGACCCAAAGGGTAGTTTCCTTGACTCATGAATCAGAAGGTCAATGGTCACTAAAGCATGGATGTAGGGTGCTCAGCCCTGAGTGGTGAAGTCTAGCTTCTTTGACAGGTATGCTACAGGTGCAAAAAATGTTCTCAGCTGATGTTCTGGAACCCTAAGAGCATATCCCTCCTTCTCTGTTACATAGAAGGAGAAAGGAGAATAAAATCTGGGAGATAAAGAGCTGGGGCCTGGAAGGGTTTAGTAATGCGATGGAGAAGGGGGTCGTGCAGAGAGCTGAGAGCTACCTCATATAAGGGGTGGGCAAAGAGAGAAAAAGAGGGAATTCAGGAACGCAGAAAGCCAACTCTTCCTAGGAACGATAAAACCTCTTCTTTTGTAGAAGGAACTGCAAGGGACTAAATTAGCTTTTGTCTTTCTGGGGTAATAGCTTTGTGGGTTGACGTAATAGTTAATGCCAAGTAAATAACCCAAGAGGTAGACAGTTGGGCCTTATAAGGTAAGACTCTACAGACCTTTTTGGACAGGAAATTTAAAAGAACGGAAGTATCAGTTTTGCGGATCTCCAGTGATGGACTGCAGTCATATTTGGATGGTGTAATCCATGCCACATGTTGGCCATGCAGGGCCCTTTAACATCCCTGGGGGCCATTAGGCACTTCTGCTGAGGGCTTGTCTACACATGCATGGCCCCTAGAATCCATAAGTATAAGCCTTATGTGGCTGAAATCATTACAGTGATGATTCACAAGACATCTAGTGACAGCACCTGTAGTACTAGAGATGTCTACACTAAAAATTCTTTTATATAAAGTCTTAATTTTATAATAAATATGGGGAAATATTTTTAAAATCAGACAAAATCTAATGCATATACTTTAAATGTTGATTTGTTAAATTTCCAGAGAAATGTAGTGATTGTTGTTATGCCCAGATCACAGAGTCCCCCAAAACCAACTAGGGGACTGAGTCCTATATGTAAAACCTCTAGTCTTACACAAGTTTGCAAATTCAGTCTCTCCATGTGTCCAGCATATTAGAGTGATCGGAGAGCCCCGAGCTCAGTTGGGGTTAGATTTTTGTTATTAGCAAAGGTAGGGGTGAGGGATTTCTAAGGTTCAGGACCCCTGATTGGCTGATATTTGTCTAGGGGTGTCCTGGTGAAAAGCCATGGGTTTGTGCTGGCAGGTAAGCCTATCTACAATGGTTGGAATGTTAGGAGATCTTTGGATGGTCTGTTCATAGGTTGTGCCTGGTTCTTCTCAGTTTCAGGTTTTTCTTAAAATTAGGTAATGCCTTAGGGTAAACTACTGAGACTCAGGCTGCTATTGAGCTGGTTGTTAAGTGTTTTCTTTTGTACAATAAACCTTTCCACCAATACAAATAATCCCAATTAGACCAAATCAGAGCAAATTAAAAGATGCCTATGTTTAATAAATTACAATATTCCTGGGGGAGGGGCAGGAAAACATGGAGAGGGAACGAGAGAGAAGGGGAGACCATGGGAAACACAGAGACTATGGGAAACTCAAAAACCATGTGTTCATTCTCTGGAGGGCAGTTTAAATAGCGTGTGGGAGTGGTCTTGACCTTCCCTGAAGAGGGGTCACCATTTGGGGGGGGCTTTCTCAGATGTGGAGTTTAGACTGGGGCAACTCCCAGGGGAGGGAACTTTTGCCAGGAGCTGCGGTGAAGCCCCCAGCTAAATATTTGTCATGGTTGGGTACTGCAATTGTGAGGTCTTACTGTGTGAAAAAAGCTATGACCCCAACATGGCTTTATAGGATAAGACCACTGATTTTATTTGAGATAACACAATGTTGTGAGGGTGGTGAAAATTAGATAGAGTTTCTGTTGTAAATGGGTAAACTGAGTACATGACTGCATCGATGCATGGTTGAGGTGAAGGTTTTTATTGTAGATAGGAGGGAAAGAACAACTAGAGATATCTGGAAGAGTCCAGATCAGAGAGAGAAAGTAGTGGACTGAACAGGGCAGACAGACTTGGCTTGGCAATGGTGTGGGGATCTAGAAAAGAAGACAAAGAGAGCGCAACAAAGGAGACCAAGAGAGAGAGAAAAGTGGAAGACAAAAGAGACAGCCCAGTTGAAATAGCACAGTTGTGAGAACAATGAGAAGCTGAGAGAAGGGAATTTTCTAAACTGGAAGTTTAGAGTAAAGGAAAAGGTGAGAAGAGCTAGTTTTGTGTGACACTGAGGGAGCCTGGAGGGCAGATGTGCTTTGGTATGCTAATAATCACCACAGTCAGCCTTTTGTCCCATCTGACAGAGACTCTTTTGGTAGAATTTGGGGGGGGGGTAACTTTTCCTTCAGACCTGACATATGAAGATTCCCTATCTTCTTTCAAAAAAATCTTTGTTTTAATATGTCCTAAATAAATAAAATCTTTGTGAATGAGTCAAAGAAACACGTGCAAGATTATTCACTATTAAGCATGCAGCAAGGGGCCTCTAGTGACTGCAAGTTTTTTGTAGAATGAACTATAATTCCACTTGGACAGCAGGGTTTGAAAAATGGAGATGCTTGATACTCTGTCTAGCCTCTGAGTGTCCAGACAGGCTTAGGTGTTGTAGGAAAATATTTATTTCAGAATAAGGAATCCCACCTTATTCTTTTATTGCATGAAATTCCAACAGGACTTTTTCTTGAAGTGGATGAACATTATCTTTGGAAAGATACATAATTTTTGACTTGCTGTGAAATTTAAAGTACTTAGACAAGCATAAAACAGTCAAGGCTCATGAACTTTCCCAATGTGGTAAAGATTTAAGAACAGGAATATAGATATTGACACTTTGGCAAAACATTCACAGAGAAATGAAGATCACATGTTCCCAATATACAGGGAAGGCAAAACCTCAGTTTCAAAGAACTTGGTAAAGACATAATTAACTCAGAAAAATAGATTTGGAGATATGAAAAGAGGATAGTGAATAGGTGAATAGGATGAGTATCTTCTATGTGCTATAAAATGTTAAAAGTGTGCTTGATAACAATTAACTGGTGATTTCACAGAGTCTGGTAAGGAATATTTTGATTTTTCTTACCACAAAAGAAGTGATAATGTTTAATGCAATGAATACTCTACTTACCCTGATCTCCCAATTACACATTGGCTATATATTGTTTAAATGTTATGACATATCCTATATCCAGATATTATTAATATTTTCAGCTAACATAAACAAATTAAATTCTCTGCTTGTCATCAGAACATCAACTCTGCCATTTATAAACTAGCTGGTATCTGAACCTGAGTTATTTTTCTACTAGAAGCAGTCTCTCCTATCTCTCATTTAACATTCATATATGATAGAGCCAGGATTTATTAGTTCTATGACTCTTTCTATCATATCTTGCTTCCAGTTATCTTGATCTATTTCTAAACATCTGAACTTAAACTAATTCTGAAGCTAAAAATGTTATGGTTGGGGAGGGAAGAGATCTATATAAAGCATTGTTAAAAATTAGATTGGTTTAAGAAAATGGGAGTTGTAGGTTTTCAACTAGGATTTATGACCCCTCTTTCTAGTTACAGGTAGTTTGCTAGGTTAGTGGTACCAGGCATGAATGCTCCCCTATTGGACAGCCCTTAAGTCCAATTAGAAAGCTGTTAGTTAAATTCCAAAGTATAAGTGGAACTATCACACCTTTGGGATATCTTCCTATGATAGTAATTGTTACATTTTTTGGTTCTTCATTTAGGTAGACAATTGATTGTTTTTCTTTTTCTTTTTAGTGATAGATTTTGAATTTAATATTTAGTGAGTTATAAGGAGCAATATGTAAAACATTGTAGCAATTACATTGGAAAAAGAATGGAAATATCAGGTTCAGCAAAAATAAAATTCAATTTAAAACATGCATGGGAACTTTTAAAATTTATACTACTATTGTGTTCTGAATGTACGTATCCATATATACCTGATGAATTGATGTGTGGAGATTCTTTTATTTTCTTTCTTTTTTTATTTATTTTTTATTGAAAAAAAATTCTGCCTCTTCCTAGCCTCCCATTTCCCTCCCCCTCCTCCCACTCCTCTTCCTCTCCCCCCACTCCTCTCCTCCTCCCTCTCCAGTCTGAAGAACAGTCAGGGTTCCCTGCCCTGTGGAAAGTCCAAAGTCCTCCCCCCTCCATCCAGGTCTAGGAAGGTGAACATCCAAAATGGCTAGGCACCCACAAAGACAGAACATGAAGTAGGATCAAAACCCAATGCCATTGTCCTTGGCTTCTCATCAGCCTTCATTGTCTGCCATGTTCAGAGAGTCCGGTTTTATCCCATGATTTTTCAGTCACAATCCAGCTGGCCTTGGTGAGCTCCCAATAGATCAGCCCCACTGTCTTAGTGGGTGGGTGCATTCCTCGTGGTCCTGAATTCCTTGCTCATGTTCTCCCTCATTCTGCTCCTCATTGGGACCTTGGGAGCTCAGTCCGGTGCTCCAGTGTGGGTCTCTGTCTCTATCTCCATCCATCACCAGATGAAGGTTCTATGGTGATATGCAAGATACCCGTCAGTATTGCTATAGGATAGGGTCATTTCAGGCTCCCTATCCTCAGCTGCCGATGGAACTAACTGAAGACATCGCCCTGGGCACCTGGGAGCCCCTCTAGGTTCAAGTCTCTTGCCAACACTAAGATGGCTCCCTTAATTAAGATATGTGCTTCCTTGCTGCCCTATCCAATAATCCCTTTTCCTCCAAGTTCCCCCCATCCTCCCCTTCTCACTTTTCTCTCCCCATCTCCCCTTACCCCCATCCCACCCCACCCCCAAGATCTAAATGTTTTGCCCGGCAATCTTGTCTACTTCCCATATTCAGGAGGTTAACTATATGTTTTTCTTTGGATTCATCTTATTTAGCTTCTTTAGGATGACAAATTATAGACTCAGTGACCATTATTTATGGCTAGAAACCAATTATGAGTGAGTACAACTCATGTTCATCTTTTTGGGTCTGGGTTATCTCACTCAGGATAGTGTTTTCTATTTCCATCCATTTGCATGCAAAATTTGAGAAATCATTATTTTTTACCGCTGAGTAGTACTTTAATGTGTATATATTCCACACTTTCTTCATCCATTCTTCCATTGAAGGGCATCTAGGTTGTTTCCTGGTTCTGGCTATTACAAATAATGCTGCTATGAACATACTTGAACAAATGCTTTTGTCATATGATAGGTCATCTCTTGGGTATATTCCACAGAGTGGTATTGTAGGTTGATCCCGAATTTCCTGAGAAACCGTCACACTGATTTCCAAAGTGGTTGCACAAGTTTGCATTTCCACCAGCAATGGAAGAGGGTACCCCTTTTTCCACAACCTCTCCAGCAAAGGCTATCATTGGTGTTTTTGATTTTAGCCATTCTGACAGGTATAAGATGATATCTCAAAGTGGATTTGATTTGCATTTCCCTTATCGCTAAGGAGGTTGAGCATGACCTTAAATGTCTTTTGGCCATTTGAACTTCTTCTGTTGAGAATTCTCTGTTCAGTTCAGAGCCCCATTTTTTAATTGGGTTAATTAGCATTTTAAAGTCTAGTTTCTTGAGTTCTTTATATATTTTGGAGACCAGACATTTGTCTGTTGCGTGGTTGGTGAAGATCTTTCATTCAGTAGGTTGCCTTTTTGTTTTAGTGACAATGTCCTTTGCTTTACAGAAGCTTCTCAGTTTCAGTAGGTCTCATTTATTCAATGTGGCCCTTAATGTCTGTGCTGCTGGGGTTATAAATAGGAAGCGATCTCCTATGCCCATATGTTGGAGGGTACTTCCCACTCTCTCTTCTATCAGGTTCAGTATGTTCAGACTGATATTGAGGTCTTTGATCCATTTGGACTTGATCCATTTTGTGCATGGGTCTATTTTCATTCTTCTACAGGTTGACATCCAGTTGTGCCAGCACCATTTGTTGAAGATGCTGTCTTTCTTCCATTGTATACTTTTAGCTCCTTTATAAAAAATAAGGTGTTCATAGGTTTGTGGGTTAAAAACCGGGTCTTCTATTCGATTCCATTGGTCGACTTCTCTGTTTTTATGCCAATACCACGCTGTTTTCATTACTGTAGCTCTGTAATAGAGTTTGAAGTCAGGGATGGTAATGCCTCCAGAAGTTCCATTATTGTATATGATTGTTTTGGCTATCCTGGATTTTATAAAGTTGATTATTGTCTTCTCAAGATCTGTGAAGAATTTTGATGGGACCTTGATGGGGATTGCATTGAATCTATAAATTGCCTTTGGTAGAATTGCCATTTTTACTATGTTGATCCTCCCAATCCAAGAGCAAGGAAGATCCTTCCATTTTCTGGTATCCTCTTCAATTTCTTTCTTCAATGCCTTAAAGTTCTTGTCAAATAGATCTTTCACTTC
>NW_026068176.1:468434-469287 GCF_014885135.2 Alexandromys fortis | reverse complement strand
TTTTCTGGTATCCTCTTCAATTTCTTTCTTCAATGCCCTAAAGTTCTTGTCAAATAGATCTTTCACTTCCTTGGTTAGAGTTACCCCAGGATATTTTATGCTGTTCATGGCTATCGTGAAAGGTGATGCTTCTCTGATTTCCCTCTCTCCTTCCATATCCTTTGTGTATAAGAGGGCGACTAATTTTTGGAGTTGATCTTGTATCCTGCCACATTACTAAAGCTGTTTATTAGCTATAAAAGTTCTTTGTTGGAGTTTTTGTTGTCGCTTATGTACACTCTCATATCATCTGCAAATAACGAAAGCTTAACTTCTTCCTTTCCAATTCGAATCTCCTTGATCCCCTTATGTTGTCGTATTGCTATTGCTAAAACTTGAAGCACTACATTGAAGAGGTATGGAGAGAGTGGAAAGCCTTGTCATGTTCCTGATTTTAGTGGGGTGGCTTTGAGTTTCTCTCCGTTTAATTTGATGTTAGCTGTTGGCTTGCTGTAAATAGCTTTTATTATATTTAGGTATGACCCTAATCCCTCCCTAATCTCTCCAAGACTTTTATCATAAAGGGATGTTGAATTTTGTCAAATTCTTTTGCAGCATCTAATGAAACGATCATATGGTTTTTTTCTTTCAGTTTATTTATATGATGGATTATATTGATACATTTTTGTAAGTTGAACCAGCCCCGCATCTCTAGGATGAAGCCTACTTGATCATAATGGATAATTTTTCTAATATGTTCTTGGATTCGGTTTGCCAGTATTTTGTTGAGGATTTTTGCTTCGATGTTCATGAGTGAGATTGGCCTGTAATTCTCTTTCTTGGTTGAGTCTTTGTGTGGTTTTGGTATCAGAGT
>NW_026068176.1:441863-467718 GCF_014885135.2 Alexandromys fortis | reverse complement strand
GTCTTTATTTTCATTGAATTCAAGAAAAACTTTAATTTCTTTCTTTATTTCTTTTTTAATCCAGGTATGGTTCAGTAGTTGACTGTTCAGTTTCCATGAGTTTGTAGGCTTTCTGGGGGTAGCATTGTTGTTGAATTCTAACTTTAATCCATGGTGATCTGATAAGACACAGGTGGTTACTAATATTTTTTTTGTAACTGTGGAAGTTTGCTTTGTTAACAAGTATGTGGTCAATTTTCAAGAAGGTTCCATGAGCTGCAGAGAAGAAGGTATAATCTTTCCTATTTGGGTGGAATGTTCTATAGATGTCTGTTAAGTCCATTTGATTCATTACCTCCATTAATTCTCTTATTTCTCTGTTAGGTTTCTGTCTGATTGACCTGTCCATTGGTGAGAGAGGAGTGTTGAAGTCTCCTACTATTAGTGTGTGCAGTTTGATGGCTGCCTTGAGTTTTAGTAATGTTTCTTTTACGTAAGTGGGTGCTTTTATATTAGGCATAGATATTCAGGATTGAGACTTCATCCTGATGAATTGTTCCTGTTATGAGTATAAAATATCCCTCTCCATCTCTTCCAATTAAGTTTGAAGTCAACTTTGTTAGAAATTAGTATGGCCACACCTGTTTGTTTCTTAGGGCCATTTGCTTGAAACTCCTTTTCCCAGCCCTTTACTCTGAGTAGGTGCCTGTCTTTGTGGCTGAGGTGTGTTTCTTGTAAGCAGCAGAATGTTGGATCCTATTTTCATATCCAATCTCTTAGTCTGTGCCTTTTTATAGCTGAGTTGAGTCCATTGACATTAAGTGATATTAATGACCAGCGGTTGTTAACTCCGGTCACTTTTTTAGTAGCAGTTTGTGTGTTTCCCTTCTTTGAGTTGTGCTGGTGAAGGGTCTCTAGATGTCTGAGTTATTGTGGTCATTGTTGGACTCCTCGGTTAGAGATTTTCCTTCTATTACTTTCTGTAAGGCTGGATTTGTGGCTACGTATTGTTTAAATTTGTTTTTATCCTGGAAAATTTTGTTTTCTCCATTTATAGTGAATGAAAGCTTGGCTGGGTATAGTAGTCTGGGCTTGCATCCATGGTCTCTTAGTTTCTGAAGTATATTTATTCAGGACCTTCTGGCTTTCATGGTTTCCATAGGGAAGTCAGGTGTAAGTCTTATAGGTTTACCTTTATAAGTAACTTGGCCTTTTTCTTTTGCAGCTCTTAATATTCTTTCTTTATTCTGTATGCTTTGTGTTTTGATTATTATATGGTGAGGGAGGGAATTTTTTTTTTCATCCAGCCTATTCGGTGTTCTGTATGCTTCTTGAACCTTCATAGGTATATCTTTCTTTAGGTTGGGAAAGTTTTCTTCTATAGTTTTATTAAATATTTTTTTCTGGACCGTTGAGCTGCACTTCTTCTCCTTCTTCTACTCCCATTATTCTTAGGTTTGGTGTTTTTATTGTGTCTCATATTTCCTGAATGTTTTGTGATGAGAATTTGTTGGTTTTGCTGTTTTCTTTGATCAGTGCGTTTATTTTCTTTATGGTATCTTCAAAATCTGAGATTTTTTTTAATTCTACCTCTTATATTCTGTTGGTTATGTTGGTTTCTGTAGTCTCTATTCGTTTACCTAGATTTTTCATGTCCAGCTGGCCCTCTGTTTGTGTTTTCTTCCTTGCCTTCATTTCAGTTTTCAAGTCTTCAACTGTTTCCATTATCTGTTTGATTGTTTTTCCTTGGTTTCCTAGGGTATCATTCACTGATTTATTCAATTCTTCAAACTTTCTGTTATACTTCTCATCCATTTCTATAAGGGCATTTTTTACATAAAGTCAATTTTTCATAAAGTCAATTTTTTCTACTTCTTCTTGATTAAGGTGTTCATGTCCTCCTGTTGTGAGGTTGCTGGGTTCTGGTGGTTTCATGTTGTTTTTTCAGATTGTTGGGTGAATTCTTGCATTGGCGCCTGCCCCTCTCTTCTTCCCAATGCTCCCCTATGGATCTTTTTTTACAGGATCAGGTCTCCTTGCCTACTGATGTACCTTCCCAGTGATGGCACTCCCCAGTTATGTCTCTCCTGGTGCCGAGATCAGATCTCCGTGCTGGTTTGCGAAAACAAAGCACCTACCTTGCAGGCTATTGAAACAAAGGAACTCCCACCTGCCCGTTGCCCTCAGGATTCGGCCCCGTGCCCAGGCAGGCTTAGCTGGGTGATGTTATATGCCTGAAGAGGGAAGGGAGGCAGAAGGGGGAGGGTTCTGGATGCAAGCTTGGTGGGATGGGAAGAGAGAGGCAGTATGCGGGGAGTATAGGCCCTACAGGAAGACCAGGAAATATGGGGAAGGGGATGAGGAACATCTGAGTTCCATGTCCCGGGCTGCTGCCACGGGTCAGAAACTCACTCACCCCACTATTGATTGTTTTTCTGCCTGCAGCTTGCATAGCACCTTTGGATACTAAGAAGGCAGTTTCCAGGTAAGTTCCAAGCTGAATTCACTAAGTTCTTTGTCTTTAGTGTGACATCTTCAGCAATAGGGATTTTAAATTCTTTGTTCTAAGTGTGGTATCTTTAGCAATAGATTTTACCTTCAAATTCTGGACACAAATAAGAGCAGTGGCCATAAGCTGTATTATTTTTTTTTCATTTTTCCTGACTGGGTTTCTCTGTGTAACAGTCCTAGATATCCTGGAACCAGCTCTTTTAGACCATGCTGGCCTCGAACTCACTGACATCTGCCTGCCTCTGCCTCCTAGGTACAGGGATTAAAAGTCTATTCCACCACTGCCCAGCTCATAAACTGTACTATTTAAGAAGAAAAGTATCTTCTTTCTGTCCCATACCAGATGGGTAATTCAGAAGAATTTTTGTTATCCAGTGTCTCTCTCTGTTGCTGTTGTTCCTTTCTCATTAGCAATAAGAAAATTAAAGGTTAATAAGGCATTATGTAATTTATTTCTGGGGGTATTTACTATACCTTTCTGCTTATTTAAAATACCCTTTATAGTTTGATTTGATCTTTCTATAACCTGTAGAATTGTTTGATATACCTGTAAGATGCTTTATATTATAATAAGCAAAACCCTTTTTCATTTTCTTAGAGACATATGACGGACCATTATCTGTCTTTATTTGTGCAGGTATACCCATTATGGCCATAATTTCTAATAAATGTGTGATTTATAAATCAGCCTTTTCTGAGCTCAAAGCAATTGCCCATTGAAAACCTGGATTAAGTGTCAATGGTGTGGTGTACATATTTTCATTTTCCAAAATCTGAAAAGTAGAACACATCTATCTGCTATATTTCATTTCTTTGAGTACCCTTTGGGTTACTTCCTGCAGGTAGTGGTGTGTGGTTATAGAAAGAACAAGCAGGACATCTCTTTGTAATTTCCTTATCTTGCTGCCATGAAAATAGAAAGCTATTTATTTATTTATTTATTTATTTATTTATTTATTAAAAATTTCCACCTCTTCCCATCCTCCCATTTTCCTCCCACTCCTGAAAGCTCTTTCTTTACACCTTTGCTATTGACATGATGTTTCTTATGAAATCCTGAGGCCTTCAACACACTTCTGATCAATAATCAATCAATTTCTGCATTACCTTGTGCTAGAGGACCTGGCAGACCTGTATTGGATTGGATGTGTGTTATTTATATGGGACAAAGCTTATTCTTGGTTATATCTTGAACCTGTATGAATAATGAAGTTAATTCTGTATCATCTGGTAAAAATTCAGTGGTTTTAATATGCAAGACAACTTTTTCTGCATATTGTGAATCAGTAACTATATTGAGAGGTTCTTTAAAGTCCCTTAGTGTTAAGTTGGGAGTGTAGGCCCCAGCCCCCAAGGCCTGAGAGTTGTATTGGTCTGGACACCAAATCCCAGCAGGCCAGGTCCTGACCCCTACCTGGGTGGGGGTCAGGACCACTCCCATACAGTATTTAAATAAACTTCCAAAAGAGGAACATGTGATCTCTTTTCCCTTTTCTCCCCAGTCCCCGCATTTGCAGCCTCTCGGTTCCCCCTCAGAGCTACCTGAGAGTGCAGAACTCCCATTAAACCTGAATATTTTTAATTTGGCTTGCTTTGATTTGACATTGGGAATTTGCATTGACAGAGAGCTCACATTAGGAAATTTTCCTAACATCTTGGAGGTTCCACCAAGATAGGACAGGCCCTTCCAAGTTGCAAGCTGCGTGTTGAAAGTCCCCTAGCCTACAATCCGAGTTTTCCACACCACGCTAAAACTGGCTCCTGGGCAACAGCAGCTGCATCTTGGTTGAGTCCCTTTCCTTGTCTATGCTATAGGGTTTTAGGGAGACCCATTTGTATTTATTTTTGTCATTTTTTGAATTCGCGGACCCGCACCAAGGGTTTGATTCCCAACAATGGTCAGACCTGTGGGCCAGCCTTGACTGAGGTGATTTGTTTGTTTTGGGACACCAGACATTCAATTTCCGTTGCCCCATTTGGACCTAAAAGCCATTTTGGCAGACACACTGAAGTGGTCTTAGGTCATGTGGTTGGGCATAGACTTTAAAATAGGCACTTGCAGTTCAAAACCAGATCCACTGTCTTCCCTGGGATGCCTCTTACAAAACCTCTTTAAATTTGGCTTGTTCGTCTGATACTATCTGTCCCAAATGGCTAATTTTCCTATGCACTAAGATTTGGCTTCAATACAATCTTGACAATGGGACATGTTGGCCACCAAAAGGAAACTTTGAGCTTACCATCCTCCAGGACCTAGAAAATTTTTGTCGCTGTAATGACAAATGGGCAGAGCTTAAGCCCACACTACCCAATCCCCTCCTGTGGAGGAACATTCTTTCTCCTCCCTTCCCAATTCAGAGATTCAAGGTCAACTTCCACCTTACCCACCTTTCCTTCCCCCTCCTACCTCATCTCTCCCCTCCTGAACCCCCTCTGCATACTGGGCTAGCCCGACCAAACCTCCCCATGGTCCCCTTTCTCTTCCAGATCTCTCAGATAAGAAAACGGCTAGGTTCCTTTTCTACTAATCCTTCTGCTTACCCATTTTTTCCTCAGTCAGTATCATATAGTAGGAAAGAGTTAAGAAGGGCTGAGGAGGGTCTCCAAGCTCATATATGGGAATTGGTGAAAATGGTCTTTAAATTTTTTACTGCCCAATAGGAATAAGCTGAGTCTTCCCGACAGACAAAGCTACAATTTACAGGCCTAGGCCTTAGCAGCTACCCTAAGGTCACAGGAATGGGGACAATGGAAACTGGTCACAAAACCTTACCCTAATAAAGCCCAGCCTAAGTCAACCTCACAGGCAAACTGTTTCAAGTGTGGCCTAAATGGTCATGTGGCATGATATTGCACTATGCCTCCTCCGAGGTTATGTCTTATCTACCAGCAACCTGGACACTGGAAATTACAATGCCCCTATGTGGGCTTGTCCTCTATGCCATGCCATGGAGGTCCAGCATCACCACTGGCAAGTGAAACTGTGCCAGCCTTCAAACTTCTCAGCCTTTCAGAGGATTGATGCTGTCCAGACATGGTTTAACCCGTAACCCTATCCAAGCCTAATGTAAAACTGCAGGTTTTTAAGGAAGGGCCTTAAGTTTCCCTCACCAATTTCAGCTATGGGGGTAGATGGGACCTGTTCCTCCCCACTTAAAACTTAGTCACTGCCCTGCGTTTTTGCAGGACAATTTTTTCTCTCATTCTTTCTTAGTGATACCTGCTTGCTCAGTACCTTCACTGGGTGGAGATATCCTTAGCTGCTTCCCAGAAGATCTGTTCCACTTCTTGGATCCCCTTTTTGACCCCATCCATCTCTGAGATTGTATTTTACAGGTTTACTCCTCCTGTTAGACATGTGCCCAGGCCAAACCACAAGGGGCTGTCCACATACATCAATCCCTGCACCAGCTTCACGGACACCAACCGGGCAAAAATTGGCAGGTTAATTTCACTCATATGCCTGCTCATAAAAAACTTTGTTATCTCTTAACACTTGTAGACACTTTTACATGATGGATCAAAGTGTTTCTGGTCTCCAGAGAAACGGCAGATGTGGTGGCTCAGGTACTCATGAACCATATCATTCCTCAGTTTGGTGTCCCATGAACCATCCAGATGAACAATGGACTCATCAAACAACAACTAACTAAGCTCTCCATTGAACTCAGGTTATCTTGGCCCTCCCTTCTTTCCATTGCCCTGACTTGCCTTAGGGCCACCCCATGTTCCTCTACTGGCCTGAGCCCTTTTGAGCTGCTTTATGACAGGCCCTTTCTCTTTAACCATTACTCCTCCACTAGCGGGGTACCTATACTACCTTCCCCTTTTAAGGTCCCTTCTCCTTTCACATGATGACAGTTGTCTCCCTGCCACAACACCAGTGGACCCTAACGCCCCTACACCTGCCCCGCTCTCCCCAGGGGACAGAGTACTCCTCAAACAGTTAACTCCTAGGTCTCTCAAACCTCAGTGGCTAGGACTTCACATGACACCTGCCTTCTCACCTCCCCCAATGAACATCTGACGTCTCTGGGATGACAGTCCATGGGATGCCTCTCTAGCCACACCTCTCACTGAATGTGGATACCTAGCTCTCCCTTTCCCCCCATTGCCCTGTGCCTACAGAAAGTGGCCAGATTTGAGTCTATGCCCTTTTTTCCAAAGAGACCCTAAATGTTTGTCATAATTATCACTTCAATTTTATGTCATCCCTATATACAGAGTCTGGAATATTAAGTTGTAAGCATAGGCCCCAGGCCCCAGGCCTGAGAATTATATTGGTCTGGACTGGACTCCAAATCCTAGCAGGCCTGGGGGGGGGGTGGTCAGGACCACTCCCACAGAGTATTTAAATAAACTCCCAATAGACATGTGGTCTCTTTTCCTTCCTCCTGGTGGCCACATTCGCAGTCTCCGGGTTCCCCCTCGGGGCCAGCTGAGAGTGCAGAACTCCCATTAAACCTGGATATTTCTTAATTTGGCTTGTTTTGATTTGGCTTGATTGAGAATTTGCATCAGCAGAGAGCTTGCATTAGGAAATATTTCTAACACTTAGTACTATGAGAATAGCATACAATTCTGCCTTTTGGACAGAGTTAGAAGGGCTTTGTTCTACCTTACTTGAATCTTCTGAATTGTAACCTGCCTTTTCTAATTTATTTGCATCAGTATATAATGTACAGGCTCCAGTTATTGGTTTGTCCCTTACAATGTGGGGAAGGATCCAAGTAGTTCTTTTTATAAGGTTAATTCTATCACTTTTAGGATAATTACTATTAATCTCTCCTAAAAAAAAAATAACCCGAGCTCTTTGCCAAGGTTCATTGTCTTCCCATATTTTTTTTAATTTCATGTGTAGTAAAAGGAATTATAGTCTCTTCTGGGTCTATACCTGCTAGTTGACAAAGTCTCAATTTTTCTTTTATACTTAATTCAGAGACATTTTCCATATAAGGTTTTAACTTTTCACTTGGTTTATGTGGTAAAAAGAACTACTCTAAGATAATATCTTCCCTTTGCATTAAAATTCCTGTGGGGAAAATTCTGGAAGACAATATCACTAGAATGCAATTAAGATTTGGATTCACCTTGTACACCCATACTTCCTGTAATTTTTTTTCAATAATAACCGTTCCCTTTTTTGCTTCAGCTGTTAATTCCCTGGGACTATTTAAGTCTTTGTCACCATCTATTGTTTTGTTTAAATGAACTATTAGATCAGGTATTATCCCAACAGCTGGTAGTAGACTGGAAATGTCTCTTAACAATTTGTGAAAGTCATTAAGTGTCTGTAATCAGTCTCTCTTAATTTGTGCTTTCTAATTTTTTTTGTTTTCTAATTTTCTGTAAACATATTTTATAACCTAGGTAATTGACAGAATGTCCTCTCTGTATTTTTTTAGGAGCAATTTGTAATCCCCATTTTGGCAAAACTTTCTTTACTTCTACAAACATTCTTTCTAAAGTATCTATGTTTGAATCAGATAGCAAAATGTCATCCATGTAATAGTAAATTATAGATTAGATTTGGTATTTGATCATTTATAGAAGTCTGCCAGAATATGTGTTTACTATTTTCTATTGGAATTTTTTATTCATCCTCCATGTTTATTCCATCATCCAAAACAGTGTGGTTTTTTACACAAGGCTTGGGAGTTTTTAATTTTCGTGGTGATACATGTTCTCCAGAGTGACTGGAAATGACTGGACCACTTTTCACTTGGGGGCCTGGGAGAGGCTCCCCAAGGATTTTCTCAATGGTATTGAGTTGCTTTGTCTGTCTTTTGCTGATCTTCATTCATTGGTTCAATGTCAGCCTTCGCCACACCTTCTACATAATCCAGAAAGTTGATACCTTTGATTTTTGCTGTTCCCAGAGGAGACATTATTTCTAGGAATTCCTTCTCTACAATCCCTTCTCAGATGTCCTATTCTATCACAATTAACACATTTGGCATTTTAATGTCTCTTCATACCTTTGTAAATTGTTTTTCTTACCCAAGATTCAGTATTATAGTCAAATGTCTCAACTTTCATTGTATGCATGATCCATTCATCCATTGGTGCTAACCTAACCTTTAAAGGTCTAAGTATCTTTTTGCATTCTAGGTTGGCATTTTCAAAAGCCAGATATTCAATGAGTACTCATCTAGCATCTGGGTCTGTTACTTCTATTTGTACAGTCTTAGTTAATCTTTGTAAAAAAAAATCACTAAAGGGTTCTCCCTGGCCCTGTTTAACCCTGGTATATGATTCAATTACTTTTTCTAGTTCTTGAATCCTGTCCCAAGCATTTAAGGCTGCTTTGTGGCATAGGGACAAGACTTGTTCATTGTAAAGAGCTTGAACCTATGGATCAGCATAAGTGCCTGTACCAAGAATTTGATCTTAGGAAGTCTCAAGTCCTTCTGCTTTTCCTTGTTGTTCTAAAATTTTTGCCTCTTCTTGCAAGAAATATTTCTACAGAAGTTGGGGCCAATCATCCAGGACTGCTGAATCTAATTGAAGCCAGTCATGCAGGGTAGGCTTAGTGCTAGAAACCCACATCTTTACTGTCTCCCTAACAAATGCTGAATGCAAACCATAAGATGCTACTGGTTGCGTAATTTCTTTTACATCATTCTACCTTCTTTGAATCCTTTTGGGCACTTAGAGCTTGATGCTTTGTCAGAGTAGATTATAGGGTAGGAAGCTAAAATCCTGTGAAAGTCATCTCTGACAGGTACTGACAATATTAAATCCTGTCCTTGTACCTTCTTTCCCTGCTTATCAGTTCCAATAATTTCCTCAATCATATCAAACCTTTTTACTATTGTCTTTTGTAAAGCCCAAATCTCTTGGCCTGCATATATTTCTAGTGATTTCATTGAAGAACCTAGCCTCTGATCCTCATTCTACACATGTGATTCCAAGGTCTGAAGTTTTTCCTTTAAAGATAACATTTCATCCTTGAATATTATTTGGATAGGGTGCAGATTGCCTTCTTGGAGAGATAAACTATCTGCTAGCCTATCATAAATTTTAACAGATTTTGGTTGTCAAATTCAACAGTGTGAATTCTTTCAGATAATTTCTTAGTACCCTTTGACATGGATTAAATGTTGTCTGTCAAATTAATATGCTTTTCAATAGTATTAATTAATTTTAATAGTAACTTTTGATTTTCAATGGTATTAATCCCATCAGCTAGCTGTTCATTATTAGTCTGTAAAGATTTTATCATTTCTAAAAGTGTCTCATTCTTGGCTCTGTTATCAAACCATTTTCTAAAGAATATAATATGAAGCAAAAAAAAGTGAGTCCCAATATCCAATAAATGATGTATCACAATATCATATAAGCCTTGCAGAATACAGTCCATAGTATCAACACAAAGGTTATTAAAATTTTGCATGTTAATATTGTCTGCAATTATATAACTTTCAAATTTATTGGTTTATTAATTAATCAAATAATTACCTGTGTTATGAGATCTGGTAAATTGCTTTAGGTGTAATAATCTTTATTGTCCAGCAGGTGTCACAGTTGAAGAGTCACAACAGGCAATGTAACCAGTGGGGGCACAAATAGTCCTGTGCAGCTTTGGCTTTGGTGTTGGTCAAATACTGACAAATATGCTTTACTTGACAAACCAAAAGCAATCAAATCAACTCTCTATTCAGAACAAGGAGCCCATACCTCATGAGCAGGAAGCACAAAGTAAAAACTGCGTAAGTCACCATGCGGCAGGGAACACAGCAGTGGTAGAGGGAAATGTGCATGAGCTTGAGAAATTTCCAAGTCATCAAGCTCTTAGCTCAGCTGTGGTAGGGGTTTTAAAAAGTCACTTAGTAGGTGAAAGCAAGCCTGGTGGGCAGGGATGGGAGACCTTCTGGGCCATGGACCATTTTAGACTGGTCCACCTGGTCATTGTGGAATTGGGATCTACATGGGGCACCAGATGAAGATGGATGCTAAAAAGAAATCCCACACTAGCTCAAAATTGAGTACAATAAAGGGTTCTTTACTTAGGGGTAGCCTCACAGATCACGGTCCTCTGCACGAATGGGAAACAGCAACTGAATCCAGCAGCCGGAAGAGAGAACAGACACTCACTTTAAATTGTCATTTATAGAATAAGAGGCCACGCCCAAGTGGGTGGGTAACTTAATAATTACTGGCTGAAGGAGTTCTTACAACAACATGGAGCTATCCAGTTTGACTCACATTATTAGTTGATGTTGCTGTCTTTTTTTCTAGTGTTTTTTTTGTTTTGTTTGCTTGCCTGTTTTCTTGTCAAAACTCACATGCCCTTAGGTGTTTGGAATTATGTCTGGCTCTTTAGCTCTATTCCATTGATTACCATTTATGATTTAATCCAATAAAAGCTTTTAGACCATGCTGTGTGTATTAATATAGCTGTGTATTTTTAAATTCCCATTAACAATTGTGTTGGAATTTTGATGGAAATAATATAATATCAGGAGATAACTTTTTTTTTCTAGGTAATCCAAAACCTTTTATATGTAGTATTTTTCCTTTACATAGAGATCTGTAATACAGCTGAATTTACAATTTATGCACTGTAAGATATTAAAAAAATAAAATTGAATAATCATAGCGACATAGTATAATAAAAGTTTTATGAATATAGATCCCTCCATCAAATATCAAACCATACTATGTTTTCTGGTTGTTTTTCTTTGGATGGTACGTATATGAAGAGACAGGTAAGATGAACGGTGTGTATAAGCATTGTGATACAGTATTCGGTATCTCCAGAGGGCCACCTGCACATAAGCATTGCTGATACCTTCAAAGTGACCACACAGACAGCATATACTGCGTGTGTACTTAGGACAGAGATACGATTCATATACCAGACAACGCAGCCTAAGACTACCACATCACTCTAAATTTCATACATTTTAGAACGTATTGATTAGTGCTGGAATTTTCCATTTAATCTTTTTTTTAATTAATTTATTTATTTATTAAAAATTTCTGTCTCTTCCCCACCGCCGCCTCCCCTTTCCCTCCCCCTTCCCCAATCAAATCCCCCTCCCTCGTCAGCCCAAAAAGCAATCAGGGTTCTCTGCCCTGTGGGAAGTCCAAGGACCACCCACCTCCATCCAGGTCTAGTAAGGTGAGCATCCACGAAACTGCCTAGGCTCCCACGAAACCAATAGGTCCAGTAGAATCAAAAACCCATTGCCATTGTTCTTGAGGTCTCAGTAGTCCTCCTTGTCCGCTATGTTCAGCGAGACCAGTTTTGACCCAGGCTTTTTCAGACCCAGGCCAGCTGGCCTTGGTGAGTTCCCGATAGAACATCCCCATTGTCTCAGTGTATGGGTGCACCCCTCGCGGTCCTGAGTTCCTTGCTTGTGCTCTCTCTCCTTCTGCTCCTGATTTGGACCTTGAGATTTCAGTCCGGTGCTCCAATGTGGGTCTCTGTCTCTGTCTCCTTTCATCGCCTGATGAAGTTTAATATTCAGGAGGATGCCTATATGATTTTCTTTGGGTTCTCCTTCTTATTTAGCTTCTCTAAGAACCCGAATTATAGGTTCAATGTCCTTTATTTATGGCTAGAAACCAAATATGAGTGAGAACATCCCATGTTCCTCTTTTTGGGTCTGGCTTACCTCACTCAGGATGGTGTTTTCTATTTCCATCCATTTGCCTGCAAACTTCAAGAAGTCCTTGTTTTTTACTGCTGAGTAGTACTCTAATATGTATATATTCCATACTTTCTTCATCCATTCTTCAATTGAAGGGCATCTAGGTTGTTTCCAGGTTCTGGCTATTACAAACAATGCTGCTATAAACATAGTAGAGCATATACTTTTGTTGTGTGATAAGGCCTCTCTTGGGTATATTCCCAAGAGTGGTATTGCTGGGTCCATGGGTAGGTTGATCCCAAATTTCCTGAGAAACCTCCACACTGCTTTCCAGAGTGGTTGCACAAGTTTGCATTCCCACCAGCAATGGATGAGTGTACCCCTTTCTCCACAACCTCTCCAGCAAAGGCTATCATTGGTGTTTTTGATTTTTGCCATTCTGACAGGTGTAAGATGGTATCTTAAAGTTGTCTTGATTTGCATTTCCCTGATCGCTAAGGAAGTTGAGCATGACCTTAGGTGTCTTTTGGCCATTTGAACTTCTTCTGTTGAGAGATCTCTGTTCAACTCAGTGCCCCATTTTATAATTGGGTTGATTAGCCTTTTACGGTCTAGTTTCTTGAGTTCTTTATATATTTTGGAGATCAGACCTTTGTCAGTTGTGGGGTTGGTGAAGATCTTCTCCCAGTCAGTGGGTTGCCTTTCTGTCTTAGCGACAGTGTCCTTTGCTTTACAGAAGCTTCTCAGTCTCAGGAGGTCCCATTTATTCAATGAGGCCCTTACTGTCTGTGCTGCTGGGGTTATACGTAGGAAGTGGTCTCCTGTGCCCACGTGTTCTAGAGTACTTCCCACTTTCTCTTCAATCAGGTTCAGTGTGTTTGGACTGATATTGAGGTCTTTCACCCACTTGGACTTGAGTTTTGTGCATGGTGATAGATATGGGTCTATTTTCATTCTTCTACAGATTGACATCCAGTTTTGCCAGCACAATTTGTTGAAGATGCTCTCTTTTTTCCATTGTATACTTTTAGCTCCTTTATCGAAAATCAGGTGTTCATATGTTTGTGGGTTAAAGTCAGGGTCTTCTATTCGATTCCATTGGTCGACTTCTCTGTTTTTATGCCAATACCAAGCTGTTTTCAATACTGTAGCTCTGTAATAGAGTTTGAAGTCAGGGATGGTAATGCCTCCAGACGTTCCTTTATTGTATAAGATTGTTTTGGCTATCCTGGGTTTTTTGTTTTTCCATATAAAGTTGATTATTGTCTTCTCCAGATCTGTGAAGAATTTTGATGGGATTTTGATGGGGATTGCATTGAATCTATAGATTGCTTTTGGTAGAATTGCCATTTTTACTATGTTGATCCTCCCAATCCAAGAGCAAGGGAGGTCCTTCCATTTTCTGGTGTCCTCCTCTATTTCTTTCTTCAAAGACTTGAAGTTCTTGTCAAATAGATCTTTCACTTCCTTGGTCAGGGTTACCCCAAGATATTTTATGCTCTTTGTGGCTATCGTGAAAGGTGATGCTTCTGTGATTTCCCTCTCTGTTTCCTTATCCTTAGTGTATAGGAAGGCAACTGATTTTTTGGAGTTGATCTTGTATCCAGCCACGCTACTAAAGGTGTTTATCAGCTGTAGGAGTTCTTTGGTAGAATTTTTGGGGTCGCTTATGTATACTATCATGTCATCTGCAAATAACGAAAGCTTAACTTCTTCCTTTCCAATACGAATCCCCTTGATCCCCTTATGTTGTCTTATTGCTATTGCTAGAACTTCAAGCACTATATTGAAGAGGTATGGAGAGAGTGGACATCCTTGTCTTGTTCCTGATTTTAGTGGGATGGCTTTGAGTTTTTCTCCATTTAATTTAATGTTAGCTGTCGGTTTGCTGTAGATAGCTTTTATTATATTTAGGTATGACCCTTGTATCCCTATTCTCTCCAAGACCTTTATCATAAAGGGGTGTTGAATTTTGTCGAATGCTTTTTCCGCATCTAATGAAATGATCATATGGTTTTTTTCTTTCAGTCTATTTATATGGTGGATTACATTGATAGATTTGCGTATGTTGAACCAGCCCTGCATCTCTGGGATGAAGCCTACTTGATCATAATGGATAATTTTTCTGATGTGTTCTTGAATTCGGTTTGCCAGTATTTTATTGAGAATTTTTGCGTCGATATTCATGAGTGAGATAGGCCTGTAATTCTCTTTCTTGGTTGGGTCTTTGTGTGGTTTTGGTATCAGGGTAACTGTAGCTTCATAAAAGGAATTTGGCAATGACTTTTCTGTTTCTATATTGTGAAATACGTTAAGGAGTATAGGTATTAGCTCTTCTTGGAAGTTCTGGTAGAATTCTGCGTTGAACCCATCTGGTCCTGGGCTTTTTTTGGAAGGGAGATTTTTGATAACAGTTTCTAGTTCTTCGCGACTAACAGGTCTATTTAGATCATTCACCTGGTCTTGGTTTAGCTTTGGTATATGGTACTTATCTAAAAAAATGTCCATTTCTTTTGCATTTTCCAGTTTTGTGGCATACAGGCTTTTATAGTAAGATCTAATGATTCTCTGGATTTCCTCTGTGTCTGTGGTTATGTCCCCCCTTTCATTTCTGATTTTATTTATTTGCGTGTTCTCTCTCTGTTGTTTAGTTAGTTTGGATAGGGGTTTGTCGATCTTGTTGATTTTCTCCAAGAACCAACTTTTTGTTTCATTGATTCTTTGGACTGTTTTCTGTGTTTCTATTTTGTTGATTTCTGCCCTCAGTTTGATTATTTCCAGTCTTCTACTCCTTCTGGGCACCTCTGCTTCTTTTTTTTCTAAAGCTTTCAGGTGTGCCATTAAGTCCCCAATGTATGCTTTCTCTGTTTTCTTTAAGTGGGCACTTAGTGCTATGAACTTTCCTCTTAGCACTGCTTTCATCGTGTCCCATAGGTTTGAGTATGTTGTCTCTTTATTTTCATTAAATTCAAGGAAGACTTTAATTTCTTTCTTAATTTCTTCCTTGACCCAGGTGTGGTTCAGTAGTTGACTGTTCAGTTTCCATGAGTTTGTCGGCTTTCTGGGGGTAGCATAGTTGTTGCCATCTAACTTTAATCCGTGGTGATCTGATAAGACACAGGTGGACACTGATATTCTTTTGTATCTGTGGAGGTTTCCTTTGTTTCCGAGTATATGGTCAATTTTTGAGAAGGTTCCATGAGCTGCAGAGAAGAAGGTATATTCTTTCCTATTTGGGTGGAGTGTTCTGTAGATGTCTGTTAAGTCCATTTGCTTCATTACCTCCAATAATTCTCTTAATTCTCTATTAGGTTTCTGTCTGATTGACCTGTCCATTGGAGAGAGAGGTGTGTTGAAGTCTCCTACTATTAGTGTGTGTGGTTTTATGTCTGCCTTGAGTTTTAGAAATATTTCTTTTACATAAGTGGGTGCTTTTATATTAGGGGCATAGATATTCAGGATTGAGATGTCATCCTGATGAATTGTTCCTGTTATGAGTATAAAGTGTCCATCTCGATCTCTTCTGATTGATTTTAGTTTGAAGTCAGTTTTGTTGGAAATTAGTATGGCCACACCTGCTTTTTTGTTAGGACCATTTGCTTGAAAGACCTTTTCCCAACCTTTTACTCTGAGTAGATGCCTGTCTTTGTGGTTGAGATGTGTTTCTTGCAAACAGCAGAATGTTGGATCCTGTTTTCGTATCCAATCCCTTAGCCTGTGCCTTTTTATAGGTGAATTGAGACCATTAATATTAAGTGATATTAGTGACCAGTGGTTGTTTACTCCGGTTATTCTTACTGTTTTCGGTAGTAGAGTTTGTGTGTGTCCCTTCTTTGAGTTGTACTGGTGAAGGTTCGCTAGATTCCTGAGTTATTGTAGTCAGTGTTGGCAATGTTGGATTCCTTGGGTTGCGATTTTCCTTCTATTACTTTCTGTAGCGCTGGATTTGTGGCTACGTATTGTTTAAATTTGTTCTTATCCTGGAATGTCTTGTTTTCTCCATTGATAGTGAATACTAGCTTGGCTGGGTATAGAAGTTTGGGTTTGCATCCATGGTCTCTTAGTTTTTGAAGAACCTCTATCCAGGACCTTCTGGCTTTCATGGTTTCCATAGAGAAGTCAGGTGTAAGTCTGATCGGTTTACCTTTATAAGTTACTTGGCCTTTTTCCTTTGCAGCTCTTAATATTCTTTCTTTAACCTGTATATTTTGTGTTTTGATTATTATATGGCGAGGGGATGCTTTTCTTTGATCCAGTCTGTTTGGTGTTCTGTATGCTTCTTGGATATTCAAAGGAATATCTTTCTTTATGTTGGGAAAGTTTTCTTCCATAATTTTGTTAAATATATTTTCTGGGCCTTTGAGCTGTAATTCTTCCCCTTCTTCTATTCCTATTATTCTCAGGTTTGGTCTTTTTATTGTGTCCCATATTTCCTGAATGTTTTGTGATGAGAATTTGTTGGCTTTGCTGTTTTCTTTGATCAGTGCGTTTATTTTCTCTATGGTGTCTTCAGAATCTGAGATTCTTTCTTCTATTTCTTGTATTCTATTGATTATGCTTGTTTCTGTAGGCTCTGCTCGTTGACCTAGATTTTCCGTATCCAGCTGGTCCCCAGTTTGTGCTTTCTTCCTTGCTTCCATTTCAGTTTTCAATTCTTGAACTGTTTCCATTACCTGTTTGTTCGTTTTTTCTTGGTTTCCCAGGGTCTCATGTACGTATTTACTCAATTCTTCAAACTTTTTGTTATACTTCTCATCCATTTCTATAAAGGTGTTTTTTACATATTGTTTAAGGGACTCTATTGCTTTCATAAAGTCGATTTTTTCCACTTCTTCTGTGTTAGGGTGTTCAAGTCCTTCTGTTGTAAGATCATTGGGTTCTGGTGCTTTCATGTTGTTTTTCAGCTTATTGGGAGAATGTTTGCCTTGGCGCCTGCCCATCTCCTCCTATTGACGATCTCTAATTGGTCTTTTAAAACCAGATCAGGTTTCCCTGCTGGCCAGAGGCTCCTCTTGCAAAATTCCCTCGTTCTGTTTCCTGGCTCCTGCCAGGGGCCAAGATCCCTCTCACCCCTCAGAGGGGTCTTCAGAAAAAGAACCAGGTTCCCTGTTTGCCCGGGACCTCGCCAACCAAAGGCCTACCTCTTTGATTTAATTGTCCTGGGGCGATCTGCTCTTGGTGTTGCACTGGTCCCTGTGGCCTGCGTTGTCTGCCACTGTGTCAGTAGCCGTCCCGGCCGGCCACTGCGCCAGCTACATAGCCCGTCGTGCGCGTCTGGTTCCGGCCGCTGCTGCCGCCGTGCTCGTCCGGTTCCGGCCGCCGCTGCTGCCGTGCGCGTCCAGATAACTTTCTTTTTTAATACTTATTTATTTTATTATGTATACAATATTCTGTCTGTGTATATGCCTGCAGGCCAGAAGAGGGCACCAGACCTCTCTACAGATGGTTGTGAGCCACCATGTGGTTGCTGGGAATTAAACTCAGGACCTTTGGAAGAACAGGCAATGCTCTTAACCTCTGAGCCATCTCTCCAGCCCTGATAACTTTCAATATGATGTTCATTTTCACAATATTAATCATAGTGATGAGTGATCATGGGAGAACTTTCCATTTTCTGGCGACTTCTTCCATTTCTTTCTTCATTGTTTTAATGTTTTTAGCATACAAGTCTTTCATTTACTTGGCTACGTGATTACAGCTTTTATAGTAGTGTGTTTCCTTTTGGATTTTTCAAAGGTCACTAATTTTGGTTAACCCCCCTCATATGCCTTCCTCTGCTCTGGTTTCCCATATCCCACACCATTTAAACCTTTTGTTATATTATTACACATTTCCCCTTCTACCTCCTGCATTCCTTCCATCCTCTACTCCTTTGAAAGCCCAAATCCTGTGTCCTTTACCTGGTTCCCTGGCTTCTATGGGTATTCCATTTAAACATATATATCTAAAATCTCAAAACTAGCATCAACATAGAAGAGAGAACATGTCTTTCCAAGTTACCTCATTTAGAATTATTATTTTCAGTTCTATCCATTTATCTGTGGATTTCATTTTTCTTAACATCTAAATAAAATTCCATTATATAATTATATAAAATTTTCATTATTCATTACCAGTTGATAGACTTCTAGGTCATTTCCATTTTGGGGATACTGTGAAAAGAATATCAGTGTACATGAATGAACAAATATTTCTACAGTAAGATAGAAAATTCTTTGGTTATATGCCCCAAAGTGATGTAGCTGGAATAGACTTATTTCTTGATTCTTTTAAAATTATTATATTGTATGAGTATGTGTTCATCTCCCTCAAATTCCTCTTGTGCCCCTTTCACTCATTCTCAAATTCATGGCCCCTCATTCTTAAATGATAATATACATTTATATGTTTATAAACACAAACTACTGTGATCATTTATTGTTGCTCATAAATGTTTAGTGCTGACCTCTTGGGATTGAATGACTGACTTTTAAGGGGAATTTTCTCTGGAGAAGACTGATCCCCCCCCCATCTCAGCAACCATTACTTGCATGAGTTTTTCTATTCTGGTCAGCTGGTTGCTATTATTAGGAAGATTTTGTTTAGGCAACAATATTATTGAGATTTTTCACAGTGCAACTTTCCTGTCACATATAGAAAACACTATCTCAAAGCAGATACCCTGTTTTGATCCTCTGACCTTAATAATCATCCCTCTATCTCTTGTGCTATGTTCCTCGAGTTATAGGTACAAATGATTTATTGTAGCTGTATCACACGCTATGGGACATCCCACAGTCAACTGTTCTCTGCATTTAGAACAGTTGCAACTTTCTGTAATGGTCTTCTGCTGCAGAAAGAATTTCCTTTGCTGGGAAATGAGAGCTACACTTATTTGTGAATATTAGTGTAGGGCCTATGGATCTACCCCTCCTTTTGGGGTTCATCTTGAGAACAATTTCTGGCCAGACATTTTGTTGCATTTTCCAGCTATCCTGTTTTCCTTCTGCCCCCCCCCCATGGTTAGTTATAGGGCCTTGTTTACTACACCTTGGGCATGGCAATTTTCCACCTGCCTAGGGAGAATTCCATTGTGTAGCAGCTAGGTATATAAGGTTTTTCTTAAGCTTGAATAAATGGTATTCAGCTTATCTCCTTTTGAATGACCCAGGTCTCTTGTGTGTTCTTTTAATCTCCAGGCCCTTGTCTGGCTCACAAATGGTACAGTGGCAGGTGAACTGTACTGAGAGTAATTCAGGCATTAGAGTTGGAGGCCCCAGATAGATCAGGAAGTAGGGGACTCCTGAGAGATCACCCTTGGAAGGCTGACCAGTAGGGAAGAAATTGATAGTGAGGGTGAACTGAAAATGGGTACAAGTAATTCTGATCCAGTATTGATGGGCTGATGACAGGGCAATTGATAGTTCTGTTAGAGAAGCAAGGCACTGGTATTAAAACTGAGACAACACAAGAGATCATTAAGATAGTTTTACAGTTTAGTCCCTGGTTTCTACACTCAGGAGGATTTAATATTACTGATTGGGAGCAGGTAAAAGCTGATCTTCAAAAGGCATTAAAAGAGTGAGGGCCAGAAGAATTTCCCATAACAATATTTTCACTATGGCCCTTAGTCAGAGATGGTCTTCTCAGGGATGATGTCAAAGTAAAAGAGCAATTAGAGAATCTGACCAAAAGCTTTGAGGAGATTCAGGATGAAGAATCTGTGAGTTCTATTAAGAGCTTTGATGAGGAGGAAGTTAAGAGTACTAAAAGAAATATAAAAGAGAAAAAAATTTTCAAAAAGGAGATTGCACTAATAAAAAAGAATTAAAAAAAAGAAAAAAGAAAGGAACAGAGGTGTCTCCATGAGACCTCTGCCACAAAATCCCATTCCTTGCCACTTCAAATCCTTTTGCTGCTGCTTCTGCCCCTATTGACCTAGAGGCAGAAATCTGAGAGATCCAAGATAGTAAATAATCTAAGTAGAAAAAGGCAAATTTATCCTGTTGTGGAAGTTATTTATCCCCAAGGACAAAGGATCAGGCAGCATAACCCTCTGGCCTTTAAGGACATTAAGCAACTAAAAGAAGCAGCTATGGCCTATGGAACTCATGCCCCCTTCACTGTGGCTTTAATGAAATCCTTTGTGGAACCCAACCTTACACCCAATGACTTGATGCAGCTTTGCAGGGCTTTTCTTTTAGGGGGAGATTATTTTTTATGAAAAGGCCAAATGCAAAAAAAAAAAAAAAAAGCACAAATACTGCACTGCATAACGCCACTGTGTGTTTCCCCCAGCATAACCTTGACATGTTACTTAGTGCAGGACAGTATGCCTGCTTAGCAGCAGTGATTGCTTATGACCCTGCTGTTTATGTTCGGATAGATGCCATGGCCATTAAAGTGTGGAAAGCTCTACCTAATAAATGATCAGGGAAACAACTGTCTAAGTTCCTTCAAGGACCTTCAAAACCTTATTGTGAGTTTGTTGACCACCTGTTATAGCTGAGAAGTCGCATTTTGGGGGATGTGGACACAGATATGCCTGTTATAAAGCAATTGGCCTATGAAAATGCTAACAATTACTGTCAAGAGGTTATATGCCCCCATAGAAATAGGAGTTTTAATGATTATATCTACTTATGCAGGGACATTGAGGGTACTCACTTGATGGGACAGGTAATTGTTTCTGCCCTTAGGGGGAGTCTAGGTGGAGCTAGATCAAGGACCTTTCAAAAGTAATTGCCCTGCGGCAAAGGGGTGGGATGTCAGCCCAAGGGAAATTTGCTTTCAGTGTCCTTAGAGACCTCAATTGGGTCTGGCCCAGTTTGGGAATTCCTACTGGATCCTTAAAAATGTTTACTCTTTCAGCATAGTCCTACTGGAGGTTTTTGGTAGCAAGGATCCATCCTATGGGTACATGAACGTGTTACATGCAAAAATTGTTATTTTGTATCAATCTGCTGTGATATTTGTTATTCAAAAAGGGTATAAACTTAGTTTGCAAACCTTTAAAATGTTACCTGATAAGGTTATTACACCATATACCCAGGCAGAAATAATTGGCTGCAAAATTTTGCTAAAGAGTGGGCCTTGTTTTCATGCACTAATTCCTGCAGTTTTGATAATCGTTATCCTTCTGATAAGTTGGTCATTGTTAACAAAAATCATCTGGTATGCTTCCCTAAAATTAGTTCTTTGTAACCTCTGTCAGGGGCTCAAAATGTATTTACTGATGGGTCTTCCACTGGGAGAGGTATAGTGGCCTCCCCTCCTGATTTTGATATTCAGTCTGTTGATGTTAAATCTGCCCGGGTGGCTAAATTGATCGCTGTACAAATGGCCCTAGAAAAAACATGCTGATACACCATTTAACCTTTTTATTGACAGTCAATATTCTTGCATCTTTGAAAACTGCATCTTATATTGCTTCTGTATCTCCAGTCCGGATGCAGTTATTGGCTATTCAAACATTGTTTGGGCCCAATCTGTTCCCATTTACATAGGGCATTTGTGGGCTCATGCTGACCTTCCTGGTCCCTTGAGTGAGGGCAATGCATTGGCTGATCAGCTTACTTGCCAAATTTGTAAAGTTAGTTAAAAATCTTATAAAGCTCCAAAAGAAATCTCATAGTCATTTTCATCTCAATGCTGGGTTTTTAAGTTTTCATTTTAAGATATCTTGAGAGCAGGCTACTGATAGTGTTTTAAAATGCTCTCTATATACAGAACTTTTAGCTAGTCTCCATTTGGGAGTTAATCCTCATTGGCTTACTCCTTATCACTTATGGCAAATGGATGTTACCCATGATCCTTCTTTTGGACATATGCAATATGTTCGTGTAACCATAGATACATATTCTCATCTTATTTTTGTCTCAGCTCATACTAGAAAAACATTACGGAATGTTAAAAGTCACTGTCTCCATGATTTCGCCTACATAGGAGTTCCAAAAACTATAAAAACTAACAATGGATCAGCCTACACCAGCAGTAGCTTTGCTAAATTTTGCTCTGAGTTCTCTATTTCTCATAAAACAGAAATTCCTTATAATCCTCAAGGACAAGCTATAATGGAGCATGCACATTGTACACTCAAAGCCTATTTGCATAAAACAAAAAGGGGGAATATGGTTCCAATCCCAGAGACCATTTATCTTTTGTTTTATACAATTTAAATTTTTTGAGTGTTGATGCTCAATCTCATACCACTGCTGACCAACATTGGTGGCCAGTTTCTTCTGGAATGCCTCAAGTCAAATGAAAAAATACAACAGATGGCACTTTGAAGGAGTAAGTCACAAACAATGCCACACCAGTTTGGAATTATGATTAATAGGGTGGTATTTATTTAAAGAGGAAAAAACTTACAGATCACCGTCCCAGACAACAGCCCTCTGCGCAACCAGGAAGGGAGTCTAGTTGCTGGCGGAGCAGGAAGTGAAGAGAGAGAGCAGAGGAAGTAGCCGCTTTTTTAAAGGGAGAGAGAGATCACGCCCCAATGGGCTGGTATCTCAGCAGCTATTGGTTGGAGAGGCGAAAGGACCTCCCGCAACAGCACTTGGTGTAGTGCAGATTGTAATTATTGTTCTGTCTCTTTAAGAGACAAGCTAACCCACTCCCTCCCCATCCGCTGAGGCAGGCTGATCTTCAGCTTCCACCTGAGCTAGCTCTCTTCCCATCCCTCTCTTGAAGAGGCAGCTTCTGCTTCTCTCCCCACTCTTCTGCTTCCCCTGTCTCTTTCTCTCCCCTTTCTCTCCTTTTTCCTTCCCCTCCATAATCCCCCTAATAAATGTCTAACTTTACTCTACATGATGTGCCTATCCATCCCTCTTGCCTGCTTCCTATCCATTTGTTACCGCCTGGGACCAGCCACCTTCCCTGTCAAGTGGTCTTTGGGACTGGCTGATTTTAGGTCCCAGGCAGTCCTGGAGATTCGCAGCATCTGTGCCTCCCACCCGCAGCCTGCCCACACTGCTCTCCAGGGACCAGCCAGCCACCACATGGCTGGAGACCAGCCACCTTGGTTTGTGGACTTGCCACGGGGTCTCTACCCTGCAGCAAGCTTCCCGGGACCTGCAGCAAATCCATAATAGAGATCCCATACTGGTATGGGGGAGAAGGGCTGTTTGGATTTTCCTGCAGGATGCTGACAGTCCTTGGGGGCAGACTCATTAAGGATTGAGCAGGCACAGCATCCTTTGGAGTGCTTATATGTGCTAGAGCATCATATTCATGTTTTCATGGCGCCAAAGCCAGGGGCAAGCTCAGATTAATGCCACCACATGGCAAGTCCTCTTAGCTTTTGCCCCGGAGGATCTTTCAGCATGATTCTGGCTAAACATGGTGATGGGTGACTAGTGAGTCAATGACAAGAAAGGTTTTGGGGGGGCTGCCTGAACCTAAGACAGGAAATGCGTTTTCCCATGACGAGTAAGGGGTGTTGCCTGACATCCAATACCACCTAAGACAGGCCTAGTCATGTAATTTATATAAAAGGGGGACCTGTAGGGCCCATGGGTCTATCCCTCCTTGGGGTTCATCTTGAGAACAGTTTCTGGCTAGACATTTTGTTGCATTTTCTAGCTATTCTGTGTTCCCTTTGCCCCCCCCCCCCTTTAGCTATAGGGCATTGTTTATTCTACCTTAGGTATGGTAATTTCCCACCTGCCTGGAGGGAATTCCATTGTGCAGCAGCTAGTTATATAAGTTTTTTGCTAAACTTGAATGGATAGCATGTGGCTTAACTCCTTTTAAATGACCCAAGTCTCTTGTTGGGGTACAGTGGTGCACAAACTGTACTGAGAGTAATGCAGGTGTTACATATAAGGACAAGCATTTAGAATACAATTAAAAGTTAAACTAATTATACTAGTTTAGTGAAGTGGAAGTAGTGGGTTCTCTTAAAAGATTCATTGTTTCACTAGCCACAAGTTATGGGGTAGGTTTACGGTACCAGCTGTGAATTAATTCCTATTGAGCAGGCTTTAAATTCAATTAGACACTTGTTGTTTTGTTAATCTATGGATCTCTATGGTGGAGCATTGTCACCCCAAGTTGGGTAATTTTATTAAAATATATATGGTTGGTGGGAGAAAAGAGAAGGGAAAATGATATATTGCATTTTAATTTTAGAAATTAAAAAATAGTTTTAAGTACATTTATATGTAATTTTAGATAAATATAAAAATAATATGAGAAGGGTTATGATTTCTTTTTAATCTGTCAGTTTTAAGTTTTTTAACTTTAAAATAAAATTATACTTACAGTTATTATTGAAAGATATGAAAAAGTCTTGCAATTATTTTTTATTTTGTTTAAAATATTTTATGTTCATTTATTATATCTTATTTATCTTAGAAGATTATTTCATGTCCAAAAGAAACTCAGGACAAATGATTAATCATGGTGCCTATCAGCATACTAAAATGTCTGCTGGCCTCGAGGCTCACTCCGTACCTGTGGTTCTTCTCAGCTCTTCTTACCCTGACCCTACCCTAAAAGCCCTCATGGGCTTCTTTTCCCTGTAAAACCCTATCATTTCAGTCATGTACCCTTTTGGTACTTCTTCTCTTTAACTCTTTTCTCATGGTTCTCTTGGCTCTTGGTCCTTTCTCTTGGCCTTCTCTACTCTGCTCTCTTCTTTTCCTATCTCTGTCTATCCTCTCATGACGCAGTTCACTCTACTGGCCATGTTTAGCCTACCACTTCTTCTCCTCTGAATTCTTGCAGATGCCTTTGTTTGTACTCTCCATCATAGCCACAATAAAACCTCCTTAATCATACCTTGAAGTAGTATGCTCATGCACTTACTTTATACATCTGCTGCCAAAGCCCACACCACACTTTATGCAGTTTGATGGTTTCTTGAATATGACCTCTTATTTAGTATAACACATACGTTTTCAATGTTTAAGGTTTACTATGCATATTTATTTTAGGTACATTATTGCATGATGACAAAAATTATGTTAATAAATATACATGAACTGATAATCAGGGATATCAACCTACAATGTACGAGTTTACTCCTTTGTTAAAAGTGAGTGATGAGGCCAGTGGGGCTAAAGTACTGAGTATATCTGTCACTCTCATGCTACAAATGTCTCTGTCAAACAAACAAACCAGAAAATAGTGAAGTAAAGTAAAACTTTGAAGTTTCAGTTAGTCTTGTTTGTAGAGGAGTCAGGGTTCCTTAGCAAAGCAAGGACATATGTAGACAGAGACTGTGCTTTCATTTCCAGCTGCCCAGATCTGAATAATCACATAGAACCTATATTAATTACAACACTGCTTGACCAACGGCTTAGGTGTATGCCTATCTAGCTCTTACATCTTAAATTAAACCATTTCTATCAATCTGTGTATTGCCATGAGGGGTTTATCAGTAAGGTTCTCACTTCTTTCTCCTTTGGCAGTTACATGGCATCTCCCTGATTGGACCTTCTTTCCTCCTCTGTTTCTGCTTTGATTTCCCACCTTGCTATAGTCTGCCTTTCCATAAGCCAAAGCAGTGTCTTTATTAACCATTGGTATAAAACATGTTCACAGATTACAGAAGTGATATAGATATGAATAATTTGCATTGGTATGGATTTTATAGTCAATTTTGTTATATGTATATGTATTTCTGATCTTGATTAAGGTATTGTGATTTTGTAGTTCATTTAAAATGTAATGTATAATTAGGAAATATAGGTTGTTAATGGATAATCATCGCTAATAGTTAAGCTTGTAGTCATGTTAATTATATTTTCTAGATATATAGAGATATATTTCAGTTAGAT
>NW_026068176.1:428770-441142 GCF_014885135.2 Alexandromys fortis | reverse complement strand
AGTGAGGGAGTCGCCATGATGCTCCCACGCCAGACAGATGCAGGTTAAGATCCTCCCTGGTAAGCCAGCTCGTGGGCTATGCAGAATATTAGAAATGGGTTAGAACAATATGTAAGAGCTAGCCAATAAGAAACTGGAACTAGCTGGGCCAGGCAGTGTTTGAAAGAATACAGTTTCCGTGTAATTATTTCTGGGCATAAGCTAGCCATGCGGGCGGCCAGGTGCTGGGGACGCAGCCCTGCCGCTCCTATTTCAACACAGAAGGGCATCCCATATGAAATATAATATCTTAAAATTCAAATTAGGCAAGAGCCTATTGAGCACAGCCATAGATTGTCATAAGTCTGCCTGAATTTCTGAATTACTAAGAAAATTGTAACCTTTCCATTACTTCCTTTTATCTATTTTCTGAGTATGCTTTTCTTAAAACTTTAGACTGCCTCATGCTAATATTTTGGGCTCTCTTATTTTTTCTTTAAAGCTCCCCTCCTTGACATGTAGCTGCTTGTGCTAGACCTTAAATGTCATGGCTTTCCCTTCTCTCTTCCATTCTCTTCTTCTAGACAGCTTCAGAGATTTCACAACTTGCCTGCTCTGCTGTCTTTCTTTTAAACTCTAATAAAATTATCTTTGTGCTTCAAAAAATTAAAATAAACTAAAAACTCCAATTTCAAAGACTACCAATAGTATTTTTATATTTTAACTCCTTAAATATATTCCCTCTGTAAGACTGTTGCAGAGAAGGATCAGTAGTCTTTGGCTGCATGCACTACAAAGGAAATGTGAAGACAGCTTGGGATATCTGAAGCTGTGTTTAAAACAAAAAGAAACTATAGAATAAAATAAAATATAACTTCTTTATGCTGTAAATCTGTTCATTTCATGTTATTGTATAAACGGAAATGATACTCTGTGCATTTTTAAGTTTTTCTTATATTTCAATAGAAATATTTTCATAATATTTTAAAATATAAGTTATGCTCAATTTATACAATTAAATGACATTGTTATCTTAATAATAGATGTATCAAAACCACATGCATATGAAATTGAAAAGGCTTTTTTGATTGGACTCAGTTGTTACAAAAACAAAAAAAGGGCTAATGGGCCAAGCAGTGATTTAAATAAAAATAAAATAAAATAAAAACAAAAGGAGGTTATAAAATTGGGGGTGGACCTGGAGATGGAAGAAGATATGTACAATGAATATCATTAAAATCCTTTGTATAAATGTATGAAATTCTCAAAGAATAAATAAAATATTATAATAAATGATAAAAAATAAAGATACATATTATGCACAGATCCATAGATGATGCATTCATGGATGTTTATGTATGTCTGTATATATGTGTGCTGAGACAGAGAATTCATAATTAGATTATAGAGCATCTTGTACATTAAGAAAGTAAGAAAGGGCTAAACCACTTACAGTGATGGAAGAATTCTAAGAAACAAAAGAGCTTTCTGAAAGAGTTCATAAAGGCCAAAGTCTCAACAAATTGCATCCTCAAGTAGAAAATGCCACAATACAGAATTCCAATTATTTATTTACGTTTGCATCAATTTCTTTCTTATTGCTGTGACAAAACACCATAACCAAGGCACCGTACAGAAAAGCAAGTGTTTGATTTTATGGTTCCAGGCAGATAAGAATATATCATGGTGAGTAGGCATGGCAGCAAACTGCAAGCATGGCAGCAATAGCAGAAACTTAGAGATCACATTTCAATTGTAAGCAGATAGCAGAGAGAAGGAATTAGAAATAGAAAGACTGGCTATAAATCTCAAAGCCTACTCCCAGTTGCATATTTCCTGCTCCAGCAAGGCAGCAAGGCTATACCTTTTAAACCTCACCAAACAGCATCACCAGCTGGGGACCAGGTATTCAAATGCTTGAGCAGGACATTTCTTCTTCAGAAAGCCACAGTGCTCTTCCCAATTAGGTGTATCATAATTCTGAACTCTTTAAAAGTGAGACCAAAGTATTAATATTAACATTAACAATAAATATGCAAAGATACGATAACAGAAGGAATGAAATAACAAATAAAGAAGGGTTGCATCAGAAATGAAAAGAAATCAAGTTTATAAAGTAAAAACATTGCTCAATGTCAGGATTATGCCAGGTTTTTAGTGACATATATACTTGATATGAAGTAATAAGAAATACATTTTCCTCTATGAGATTGCTCATAAAAAATCAGCTGGTTATATCACTATTGAGGAACATTTTCTAAAATATCTAACCAGTACTACTTCAGTATAAATCCTAGAAACTATTATACTCAAGCAGAACCTAAGGAGACAAAGCAACAAAGTTATATATCCTAAAAATAAAGATATGGTGCAAAAACTAAAATAATATGAATAAATTATTGATTTTAGTTCCTAGACTGTGACAATATGTCTTTTATTAGTTGTGGTAAATGCACTACTGGAAGATTAACGCTAAAGAAAATTGTATGAGTGATACATGTAAACTCTACTAACTGTATAGTAATTTTAAAAGCTAAATTTACTATATGAAGTAGAGCTGCTCTCCCTAGATTTATTTCTTCCATAATCTTATGAACAGATATTTTAGTGCTCTGGCTTCAATAATAAATAATTCATGAGGATATCAAATAAACATAATAAATTAAATATTCTTATGGAATAGCATCACTTGGATGTGGGATTCCCCTCTGTATGTTGTCAATATATTGTATTACCATTGGTTAATAAAAAAAAAACTATTTTGGTCAATGGCTTAGCAAAGTAAAACCAGGCTGTAAGAGATATACAGAGATAATAGGCAAAGTCGAGGAGACTCCATGTAACTGCCAAAGGAGACAGACATTGGGCCTTATGGCAATAAATAGATTAATAGAAATGGGTTAAGTCAAGATGTAGGACCTAACAAGGAATACAACTAAGCTATTGGCCAAATAGTATTATAAGTATCATAGGTTATGTGTGATTATTTGGGTCTGGGCAATTAGGAAATGAACGAGCAGTCTGTGACTACATCACTTGATGGTATTTTTCCCCATCAGATTAATGAAAATTATATACATTTTTGTTTTAGTAATATTGCAATTGATATTGGCCATTTTTGTATTGCCTATGATATTCATTTCCTTCTCTCTGAATTATTTCTCCCCATTACTTATTCACTATTTTCATGTAAATTAGCTGATTAATTTTTTTTTATTCTAAAAAAATTTTATCTGTATATATTTCAATGTATTTTTTTGTTTTGCAGATGACAAAAGATAGCTATTGAGACAATACTTGGTGAGGTTGTAGGGATGTGAGGACCCTAAGGTTGGTATAGTGGTGTACTATTTGTGTTTTAATAAATAAAGCTTTCCTGAAGATCAGAAAGCAAAGCAGCCATTTTAGTCAGCCATACAGACTAGGGAGTGGTGGCACACATCTTTAATCCCATGACTAGGGAGACTGAGGCAGGCAGATCTCCGTGAGTTCAAGGCCACCCTGGGCTACACATGATTGGATTTGTCTAAAAGAGAAACTGGGCTCACACAAAGGTGATCCCAGCACTTGGGATCACACACCTTTAATCCCAGCACTAGCGAGGTGGATACATGAGTGATATGGCTGGGCAGTGGCGTGTGGAGTGTGGGGTGTGAGTCTTCAGGATTCGTGGAGACAGGATCTCACCCATTTTCAGTCTGAGGTAGTAGAGGTAAGAGCCAGTGGCTGGCTGCTTTGCTTTTCTGAACTTCAGGTTGAACCCCAATATCTGTCTCTGGGTTTCAATTATTCATGCTTCAGGTTGGTGCAGAACTCCTGGGTCCCGGATGGTATAGGCTATTCTCAGTCCCATGGCACTCAGTACTGTGGCAGCAGGCAATCATTAATGGGCAGTGGGTCAGCTTGTGTGCTGCCAGCAGCCAGTCTGCTTTACCTCCTTGGTCTCCAGAAACAGCACTGTGCATAAGCCTGGTATCAGGGCAGCTGCCAGGAAGGCTCTGATGCTGTACATCTAGTTCAAAATCTCCTGACTAAAGAGTTGGTGTTGAAGGATGCTGCTGAGCTGCTGGCATACCTAGGGTGGGCTCCACTGCCTGAGACATGGCCTTCTAGACTCTTGCACTCTGACCTCTCTGTTCCCTAGGACCTGCTGCTCTCACACAACATACTTTTTCTCTGTTCCCTAGGACCCTCCTTCCCTCTTTTCTGCGTTATATACACACTTTTGTTCTTGCTTTGTTCTGTATTTTGGAGTTTTAATATTTTAAATGCTTTTCAAAAAATTATAAATGCACTTGCTTACATTTAATTTCAATTCTTTGGGAGCTCTGTTTTGATTTGAAAAATATTTCACTCATATGGATAATTATAATGGTGTGACACGCTGTATTGTGCCCATAGGAATGTTTGAATAAAATTAAAGAAATTTTGATGTGGGATTCCCCTCTCTATGCTGTGAATACCATTGGTGAATAAAGAAACTGCCTTGGCCTGTTCATAGAGTAGAACTTAGATAGGTGGGGAAAACTAAACTGAATGCTGGGTGAAAGGAGGTAGAGTCAGAGAGAAGCCATGTAGCCCCACTGGAGACGCTGGATGGAACTTTACCCTGTAAGTCATAGCCACATGGTGATACACAAATTACTAGAAATGGGTTAAATTAAAATACAAGTGTTAGCCAATAAAAAGCTAGAGCTAATGGGCCAAGCAGTGTTTTAAATAATATAGTTTCTGTGTGATTATTTTGGGTCTGAACTGCCAGGTGGCAGGGAAACAAAAAGCAGCCCTCCTTACAACAAAATTTAGCATAACAAAGCAGGAATTGAGGAAGAATCCTGTAGTGGTTTAAATAGAATGGCTCACATGAACTCATGTGTTTGAATGCTTGGCCCATATGGAGTGGGACTATTAGAAGGTGTGAACTTGTTAGAGGAAGTGTGTCTCTGAGGATGGGCTTTGAGGTCTTGTATGCTCAAGCTAAGCCTAGTGTGACAGCTTTGTTCTTCTGCCTGTACCTCCATCACCATGTCTGCCTGCACAATGTCATGTTTCCTACCATGATGTTAATGAACTAAATTTCTGAACTGCAAGCTACCCCCAAATAAATGTTTTCTTTTATAAGAGTTGCTGTAGTCATGGCGTCTTTTTACAGAAATGGAAACCTTAATTTAAAAAAAATCCCATAACATATTATGTTTAATCAGTGGACAGAGACCATATGAAAAGAGTCTTAGTAATATATGGCACAAAAGAGTACTTAGATTTGTAAAAACAGGAGAAAAGTAAAACAATAATAAAAATTAGAGTCCTTCACCAGATATGCCTAATATATTACAAAAGTCAAAGTACCAGAGGCAGTTTTTAGAACATCTTTTGTAAATGGTCTAGTTTATTCTGATACTACTAGGATTGAGAAGTTTCGTGTTTTGTCCCATTTACAGCTGCTTTTCTCATGAGTATTCCCATACATCCTTCAGATGTCACCATCGCTGAGGGAAATCTACTGAAAGGAAGGGCCATTCATTTGACTTAGGAGTTCTAAGTTATTCAAGGAAAGGAAAGATTATAATAATAATTAGTGTTAAGGGGTTGCAGAAATCCCACCCTCAGCATCAAGAAATACCCTAGCAGAGATTTATAGTTTGTTGTATATGGTTTTTTCCTATGAAAACAACAGGTGAGAATCATTTAGAGAATAATATTTATAAAATTAATTTTACTTTAAAAGAACTATTTCCAGTTATCTGTTGTTTTGATATGGCCTAAATTTGGGTTTGGACAATTTAAAATATATTTTATGCTGTTTTTTTTCTTAACTGTAGAACTTTCTATGAGAATACAGTTTGGGAGATATAGATAAAGCAGGAACTATATCTAGTGAGAACTCAAAACTCTTTAATAATGTAGGCACTCTGCCACAGACCCATACTGTGAGCCTATAGCTTTCATGCTAAATACTGCACTTTTCCCCCTTTAGTTAATTTCACTTGTACCTTGGCAACTATTGTACAGAATGATCCATAAACTCAACTTTTTCATTTAATTGCCATGGAAATTTGATAATTTCATCCTAAAGGAGAGTTGAGGAAAACTCAGGAAGGGCTCCAATTACTGAAAACTGGAAAAAATTAATCTTGATTAAAGCACTTCCCCCATGAAAATAGGACCTCCTGAACTTTGTAAGAGCTGATTACTGGAGGCCATTCTTTGGGGAATGCATAACTGTACTTATTCTAGAATTTTCCTGGAATATTGGAGTTGAATAGTGGAGACATCAAAAAGACTTTGAAAGGTGCAATTTAGTGGAATGTTGGCAGCAGCTTATTTCAGTTCCTCTCTATAATGAAGTGCCAAAATATGCAAAGCACTTTCCAAACTCAAGATGATTGTAAGGAATTTCTGTCAGCTGTCATCACCAATAAAGCTTCCTAGGTGAGAAAAAAAATGAAACTGGAAAGTCACAGGAGATTTATTGTTCACTTTTAAAAAGCATAGTATATATATATATATATATATATATATATATATATATATATATACATACACACACATACATATACATACACATATATATCATTAGGGATTTGGTCAGTTTCTTTGCTTCATTTAATGATTTCAAACAGAAACATTGGAAAGAGGTAGCAAAAATTAGACTACTACCTACATTTTTTTTATTTTCATAACTGTTCATCTTCAGTACACAAATTAATTGTACTTTGAAATGTCTCACCATGTTAATTCAGAATTAGGAATGTTTTGCTTTTCATAAGACTTAAAAATGTTAATCTACTACAGTTCTTTGCTTAGGTCTTAATGCTAAAATGACCTCAATTAATTTTTTTTGATTAGAAAAGTTGATACTTTATAGGGTGAGGCAAACACAGGAAATAACAGTTTTAATGCCTGGAATCACTTTGGATGATATTGCCTTGGATCAAACCTGTACTTGCATTTCATTTCTTAATTTTAACATCTGGCATGACTGACAGGAAAATTTACTATCTCAATATCAATAATATGATTTCTACCATGTTCTTTCCAGAAAATTACAGTTCTTTATCACTCTCATCAAGTTCAATTAATACATGTAAATACTAATTTCCTACTTTGTAAATATGTGGTGCACATAATATGAATATTATAATACTTTTGAATATTATATAGTTGTTATTGACACCAGACACTCAGTAAGTTGAACATATTCCTGGACAAATCTTTTCATAGTAGGTGATGCAGAGGTAGAACTAGTATACAAACTAGTGTTTCATTTTGCCAGCTATATGGAGGATTTTTAAGACATTCCAAAAGGTTGTTTTGGAAAATTCAACTAGTAGGGTGAATAGTACAATTAGAGAAAATTTTATCCAAGACCAACCATATTGGATGGAATGTCAGTAATTCAAAGTCTTTACTCCACAGTATTAGAAAATTCATAATTTCCTGTGGCCAGGAGAATAAAGTAGATTTACAGTGTTTAGTCATGGAATGGGCAGAAGTAGAAAGCAAATTTCTATTATTTTATATGTCATCTATAAGTGATGATTATATTTTGGATCCTCATAGATGGTCATCAGTGAAGTTGATCATTTCCTAAATAGTAGTTCATTGGCTAAGTCATCGCATCTGACTTAATGTAATCTTTTCAGATATTTCCCCTAGAATTAAATGCTTTTCCTTCGGTTTCTACTCAATTTATTCTAACATTTAGTCACAGGAGTTAATTTTTGTCATGTTTCTAAAGAGACAGTATGTTTTAATATTTGGAGAGAACTATTGTATCCCTAAATCCATACTTCTCTAGTGAGTATAATAGCACAGGTCCCTTCAAACTTCCACTATATAATCCTATTTCCAGACTACTATGATAGAGATCACCCCTTAAGATGTGTTAATTTGTCATTATCTCATTTGAAATATGCCATAAAACTGAATATTCCTTTTCAAATATGAGCACTACATTGCATATTTTCTAATTTATATTATGATTTTATGTATATGAATATTTTTCCTAGATGTATGTTTGTGTGCCTGGTGCCTGTGGAGATAAGAAAAGGAAGGGCTTTGTATCTCATGGGACTGGAATTCCAGACAGTTTTGTGTCACCATGTCAATGCTGGATATTGAACTCAGTTCCTCTGCAAAAGCAACAAATGCTATTAATTTAAGCTGATCCAACTCTTCAGTGCCCATTTCATATTTTTAAGTCAATGTGTTTCAATGTTAAACTGGACTGTCAGGCTATCATGGTGTTATAATGCTCTATATATTTGTATTTCATATACAGCATTGTTTCAGCAAGTTTTGTAATGTGTAATAATGTCAGCTTAGTGAAGAAAAACTAAGTTTAGTGTTCAGATTTTACATAACTGAAGGGTGAATAACAAAGGGGATATTTGTAAAGGAGGTAACCTCTGATCTTCTTCTTTTCCCACTATATTGGTAACATATAAAAAGTAGAGCCTCCTAGAAGAATGTCAGCTTCATACTGTTTCTGAGATGGACAAATTTACACTTCAGGCAATGTGAAAATGTAAATTGATTTTTGTTTCCATTTTATTTAGCCATTTGGGATTAGAAATAATAACCAAATTAAAAGCAAAAGGTGACTGTAAATGAAGAGTGTGCTTTTGTTTCCCAGCTGCACAGATCTGAATAGTCACACAGAAACTATATTAATTACAACACAGTTTGGCTGATAGCTCAGGCATATTTCTATCTAGCTCATTCTTAAATTAACCCATATCTAATAGTTTATGTATTGCCACATGGCCATGGCATTACCTCATTTTCTACTAGTCTTATTTCCTTGGTGGTTGGCTGGTGTCAGTCTGACTTCTCCTTTTTTTCTTTCTACATTTTGTTTAGCTCTACTCTGCCCTGTCATAGGCCAAAGCATCTTCATTATAAACCAATGATAATGAAACATATTCATAACATACAGAGGGACATCCCATGTCCAGTGGCATAAGTTGAAGAAACAGCAAGAACAAAGCAAATAAGTACATTTAAAACTCAATTTTGTTCACAAAAATTCATAGACAATATTAATGAAAAGAAAAGTTGACAGCAAATCAGGAAATTGGCTGAGAAAAGAAGAGGATGAACATATGGCAATTTGTTCAACTCATGTATGGATATAATACTTTGGAGAGTTTAAGTCTGAGAAAAATCACCTACTCAGTGAGATCAATATGAAATCCAAATGTTAATTGTGAAAGTTTTGACCCTGCTCAGTGATAGAAGTTCTTGACTTTGCCATGGCTCTTGAACAGAAACTCCAGATCTGTCTTTATTATGAACAGAAAAAAATGAGAAAAGCAAGAGAAATTCAAGTGGGAACAGGAATAGAGAATTATATATATATATATGTATATATTGACTAAACTAACTGTCTTTATATTTGAAAAATAGTTGACTGTTAGAATAGAAATAAGACCTCAGAGATAGCATATCTGGAGTAAAAACATCCAGAAGTACTAATGAGTTATTCAAGTTACATAGCAGCTATGAGAGAAGGATATTAATTGGAGATGTCTGGGTTAAGCACCTTTAGAACTGCAAGAATCACTCTTTTTGATACATATGTTCAGCAATGACAGAAGCAAAGCCAAAGAAGAAAAACAAATCCTTACAAGAAATCAGTGTTCTCTGTTTTCTTTGTCTTATTTATACAGTATGTCAGTTCAAATTGCATGATGTGGGAATATAGATAGTCACTAATGGTCAAACAGTGTTTTCACTGGGTAGGGCAATATGGAACAAATCCAAACAGCTTGAAATTCTGCTACTCTGAATTGAAAAGCTTCTAAAGTCCATTAAGCCTCTCTGCCAATCCAGCAATCCAAATCAGACCAAATCAAACTGAATTTGAAAAGGCACAGGATTAATGGATAAAAGCCCCAGAATGGTTTTCCAGCCCCCCTGAGAGGAGATGGAAAAGAAAGACTAAAACACCATGTGTCTATTTTCTGGGTGGGGGCAGTTTAAATACTCTGAGAGTGGTCTGGAGAATTTCTGGTAAAGGGGTCATGATGTGACCCTTTTGTATGCTGTGATTACCATTAATGAATAAAGAAACTGCGTTGGACCTATAGCAAGATGGAACACAGGTAGGCAGGGTAGGCTAGGCTCTATCCTGGGAGAAAGAAGGATGGAGTCAGAGAGAAGCCATGGAGCCAATGCCAGAGTCAGACATGCCACAACTTTGCTGGTAAGCCACTGCCACGTGATGATACACAGATTAATAGAAATGGGTTAAATTAATATGTAAGAGTCAGCCATTAAGAAGCAAGAGCTAGTGAGACAAGCAGTGATTTAATTAATACAGTTTCTGTGTGATTATTTAGGATCTAACCTAGCCAGGTGGCCAGGAACCAACAACCAGTCTCCATTCTATAGGGTCATCATTTGGTAGGCTTTCTGAGCGACAGCAGGGTTTGGAAAGAGATAGGGGAGGGGATTTGGAATGGGCCTTCCACCAGAACATTCCAGATTCTTTGGTTATATGGACACCAGGGGTTGGTGCGGAGCTTCCACTAGAATATGAATCACGGGGGGATAATAAATTTATATAAATCATTATTTGTGTTTACTTCCAGTCCAATCTTGAGTCTATTATAATAGATTGATGCAGAATGGTTATTACATTAAAGTGTATGTCAACTACATTTATTTCTCAAGTCAGAAACAACTCTGGTTATTTACAACTATTTTTGATACAGTTTTTAAAGTAATAGAGTATTAAAATAAGTTTGTTAGAACAGATTTTAGGGACCTTGGTAGCTGTTTGATTCTGTGGTGATATTTTTATCCTAAAATAAGCACATACTTGTCATGTTAATCAACATGTCACTGGACAGATGTTACCAAGCAGAAAATTGTTGATCACATTATTTACAGTGCATTTGAACTGATAGTTAAAAGCTGTAGTTAGAAAAAAAGCTTTAGTTTGTTCAACTTGTCAATTAAATTCTGCTCCATGTTCTGTTCCTAAGAAACTGGCAACTTCCTAGAAAACATCTCTTTCACTTTAGGAGGAAGTCGTCTTTTAACAAAATGTTCATATGTGTGTCTCATGGATTATCAAAAACAAAGATGCATGTTCCTGTTGGACCTTATAGGTTTTTTTTTTATAAAACTTTTATTCATTTTGTATACCAACCACATTTTCCCCTCCCTCCCCTTCTCCCACTTCTCCCACATCACCCTCACTTCACCTTCATCCCCTCCACAGAAAGGGCAAGGCTTCCCATGGGGAGTCAACAAAGTCTGGCACATCAAGTTGGTGCAGGACAAAGCCCCTGCATCAAGGCTGATCCTGGCATCCAAATGTCAGCCTTGATAGGATTTTTAAAAATTATTTATTAAAGATTTTTGCCTCCTCCCTGCCACCGCCTCCTACTTCCCTCCCCCTCCCCCGGTCAAGTTCCCCTCCCTCGTCAACCCAAAGAGCAATCAGGGTTCCCTGCCCTGTGGGAAGTCCAAAGGACCATCCACCTCCATCCAGGTCTAGTAAGGTGAGCATCCAAACTGCCTAGGCTCCCACAAAGCCAGTATGTGCAGTAGGATCAAAAACCTATTGCCATTGTTCTTGGGGTCTCAGTAGTCCTTATTGTCCCCTATGTTCAGCGAGACCGGTTTTAACCCAGGCTTTTTCAGACCCAGGCCAGCTGGCCTTGGTGAGTTTCCGATAGGACATCCCCATTGTCTCAGTGTGTGGGTGCCCCCCTCGCGGTCCTGAGTTCCTTGCTCGTGATTTGGACCTTGAGATTTCAGTCGGGTGCTCCAATGTGGGTCTCTGTCTCAGTCTCCTTTCATCGCCTGATGAAAGCTAATGTTCAGGAGGATGCCTATATGTTTTTCTTTGGGTTCACCTTCTTATTTAGCTTCTCTAGGATCACGAATTATAGGGTCAATGTCCTTTATTTATGGCTAGAATCCAAATATGAGTGAGAACATCCCATGTTCCTCTTTTTGGGTCTGGCTTACCTCACTCAGGATAGTGTTTTCTATTTCCATGAACTACTGATCAGAAATTTTGGCCACTCAAGATTTCACATAAACTTGTATCAAATTCAATGGAATCCATCAACCAATGAATCTTCATCAGGATTGCCTGTATATTACAGAACTGTTAAGAGAGTAAAAAACATATGGATACCAGAAAAGTTATAACATAAAGAAACTATAAATTAAAGAGCTCTGTGGTATAGGAAGTATATGTGTTGCTTTTATTGTTTAATAAAGAAGCTGTGTTCAGCCAATGGCTTAACAGAATGCAGCCAGGAAGATCTCTCTCTCCCTCTCTCTCTCTCTGTCTCTCTCTCTTTGTCTCTCTCTGTCTCTGTCTCTGTCTCTCTCTGTCTCTCTGTCTCTCTCTCTCTGTCTCTCTCT
>NW_026068176.1:425857-428704 GCF_014885135.2 Alexandromys fortis | reverse complement strand
AATCAGAGAGAAGCCATGTAGCTTCCTGCAAGAGACAGCCTCCTGTACCTGAACCCACCAGAACCTTGCCAGTAAGCCATAGCTACATGACAATACACAGATTAATAGAAATAAATTATTTTAAAAAATAAAAATTAGCCAGAAACACACACACACACACACAAAACAGAGTTTAATGTAGCTTCTTGCTCAGTTGCTTTGTTTGCTGTCAGAAAACAGAGATGTGGCTCCTTTAAGAGGTTTCCTGACTCAGCTTTAGTAGTAAAAACTACATCTTCTTTAAAACCAGCAGCTTTCTAGTTTGTTAGCACAAATGGCTCTCACTCTTTTGGGAGGTTCAGGTATGGAGCAGTTAAATGAGGTTTGTGAGTAGAGTGCTATGACTTGCTTAATGGCAACACAGACCTGCTGTGTTCCTAAAAATGGAGCTGTGAGCATGGTTCACAGAGCTGGAGCTAAACAGACCTCCACCATGTTGGACTGGGTGGAGCCAAAAGGCAAACCAGACTTAGTCCTAGCCAGGCTGCTTAACATTTTAAAGAGTGAACCTGGTCAGAAAAGGATTACAGATATGAAATAAAGACAAATTCGGATGGAAAAGACCTCTAAAAGGGTCACAATGTTGGATAAATGTATGTAGGCTTGAGAGAGAGAGGAAAAAACATAGACAGTTATAAAAGAAAGTAAATGATTATAAAAAAATCTTTAAAGAAACTGAGTACAGACAGTCATAGATTCAGAGTACAAAAATGTGAGCCATGTAAAGATAAAAGTATACAGAGAGTCTGAATTATGGATATTATTGTTTTCTTTATTTTTTTACTGTAAATGAGCTAAGTACAGAAAGATAGTTCATTGTACATGCTGCTAAACTAAACCAACAAATATATTTTAAAGATATTGTAATTTCAAAATTTGGGCCTAAGGATATGTTGCTTTAAAAAAAAAAACCCTTCTGCTTTTGTTTCCACAAAAGATGAGAACCTATAAATTCTTTCAAGACTAATATGATTTGGTGGTTCAAGACCACCCAAAAGGTTTCTATAAAAGCCCCCAAAATACATCACCCCCCAAAACCCCAAAAACCAGTTTAAGGAGAACTATGTTCAAATCCCCCAAATTATTATTTATAAATATTTGTCTACATTTAAAAGGGGATATGCTATAGTATATATAATACTTTACATTGGTATTGATCTTTGTTTATTGATACAAATTTAAGATCAATTTTGTTATATTATTTCTGTTCTTGATTAAGATATTGTGTTTGTACAGCTCATTAAAAATATAATGTATATTTAAGAAATATATGTTAATAGATAATCATCTGTAATAGTCAAGTTTGTAGTCAGTTAGGTTTTTCAGATATATAGTGATATATTTCAGTTAGATGGATAATCTTCAAACCTTTCAAAGACCTACAGAACATGATATTTAAAATATTTTAAGAACTTAGGACTTTTCACAACATGAGACACATCTGATCCTGGCAGTACCAAACACTTCAAAAGGAATATGGGCATCAAAGAGGGTCCTTATGGAGTTTGCTAGTTATTTGGGAAAGAAACTGCTCTTGCCTGGACTGCTTGATGTTGTGTTGTATAAACTGGACATGCAGGATATACAGAAAAATGACTGTTGAACTTGCCTAAAGGTGAGACAGTTCTTCAGAATTCCTGCTTCATAAAGGAGTCTGCCACACATTGTAACACCCGATTCAGTGTTACCCCCTTGGTACAGTTTGCGTGCCACTCTACCATACGTGAGTTGGGCAAGGGCCTAGAGATTGAAAGAACACACAAAGAGACCTGGGTCATTCAAAAGGAGATCAGCCAAATGCCCTTTATTCAACCTTGGGGAAATTCTTATATACCTAGCTGCTGCACAAGGATTTCCACCCAGGCAGGCGGGAAATTACCATTCCAAAGATGGAGTCAACAATGCCCTACAGCTAATGACCAGGCAGGGCAGGGGGAGCACAGGAACAAACAGAATGCTTTAGGGAGCTGACCAGAAACTGCCCTCAAGATAAACCCCAGGAACAACAGTAGACCTGGGCCCTACAACACATTCTACAACACATTCTGCAGGACACAGAAGAAAGCAACTGATGGAATTTACAATTACAAGGCAGAACAGATCATCAGATTTCCTGCTTCATAGAAAAGTCTGCTGGATACTATGGGCCTGTAGCCTGAAGATTGGATGCCCCAATGTTATAGAAGAACTTTGGGTGACTGTCCAGGCAGCGAGATGTCAATTCTAGAACTTTAAAAGTTGCTTACAATGCACTTCCTATTAACCTAGGTAATATTATATCCTTCTAGAGTCTTTGATGGAGTTGAAGAATAGATATAGTTTTCCTTAGTTATGATAAAAGATAAAATAGATATAAATATTGTAATTGTAACTCTTGCTTGACACCTGTTTTGTTATATGTAATTTTACTATGTTAAAGTTAAAACCTTCCTTTTTATTTAGACAGAAAAGGGGAGGTGATGTAGGATTCCCCTCTGTATATCATTGGTTAATATAGAAGCTACTTTCAATCCATGGCTTAACAAAATATAGCCAAGCTGGAAAAGATATAGAGAGAGAGTAGGCAGAGACAGTGAGACACCACATAGCTGCTGCTAAAGGAGACAGATGTTGGAACCTTGGTGGTAGACCACAACCTCGTGGTGATGCACAGATTAATAGAAATGGGGGTAATTTAGATATAAAAGGTAGCTAAAAATATACATAAGCCATTGGCCAAGAAATGATTTATTTTTTATTTTTTATATTTATTTATTTATTATGTATACAATATTCTGTCTGTATGTATGCCTGCAGGCCGGAAGAGGG
>NW_026068176.1:400036-424379 GCF_014885135.2 Alexandromys fortis | reverse complement strand
TTTCTATTTCCATCCATTTGCCTGCAAACTTCAAGAAGTCCTTGTTTTTTACTGCTGAGTAGTACTCTAATATGTATATATTCCATACTTTCTTCATCCATTCTTCAACTGAAGGGCATCTAGGTTGTTTCCAGGTTCTGGCTATTACAAACAATGCTGCTATGAACAAAGTAGAGCATATACTTTTGTTGTATGATAAGACCCACTTCCGTAATAATGATTCTTGAGCCTTAGTTGCAGAAGGTGTTTTGTAGATGTATAAATTTGGGCCAGACTCCATAATTCTGCATTTTGATTAATTGTATCTGTCTAGAATTGTTTCCATCTGTTACAAATAGAAATTTCTTTGCTGACAGGGAAGAACTACACTTATCTCTCAGTATAAGGACATATGATTAAAATGTACTTAGGGATGATACTGGTTTAGTAAAGTGGTGGCTGTAGGTTCTTCTCCAAGTTTCATGACTTTATTAATACTGGTATGACTTCCCTTTTGTTGAGTGGGTCTTAAGTCCAATCAGAGAGCTGTTGCTTACCACTAAGGCATGTGTGCCACATGGTTGTTGTTCATAATATCATAGTTGGGTAGGACTGTTAGTTGCTTCCCTCTTTTAGAAGTTGTATTTTGTCTTTTAGTATCATGAAAGCTATTCATTAGGGAAGGGGTTTTGAGTACTGCGTGATGGCTCACACATACAATCCCATCACTCAAGAGGCTGAGGTGGGAGGATTGCTATGAGCTTTAGACCAGGTCAAGAAAGAGTATGAGACCTTATATCATCCCATGATTCTTCATTTATGATCTAAATAATTTATTTTATAAAAAGAAAAGGAGGAACATGAGCAGAGTAATATCTTAGTCAAGAAATGGTCAAATTTAATATATTCTTGATAGACTAGAGCTAATAGCTTTTGGCTTCTTCTAGACACTCAAAAATCATACCCCCAGGTCAAACAGAAATAATAATTGTACATGTTTCTACATGTTCTTAACTTTCAAAATTGCATTTTCTTTATTTTCACAGGATCCTGTATTGAAGATTTAATAATTTCATTGACATTTGTGAAACATATGAATTGAAGAATTAGGCAATTAAATTATTTACTTCCAGTCTCAGTTAAACAAGCTTGGAATGCTGGTCTTTTTATTTCTATTCCTCTGTGCTTTTCACTATATTACTGTTCAGCCTCAAATACTGATAATGTTGATGATAACTAAATCATTTGGAATATTGTATACCTTTGCTTCCTAACAATAAACACCAAATTTTACTGATGTAATTAAAGCCAATTTTCTTATTTATGCTATATATCATGTGTAGATCAGCTAGGGGCTCTACTTATTCAGTTATTCATTTACCATTCTGGCAAATTTTATAGCATTTTATAGTTGTACTATCTAGAACACATGGTGTCCTTGATAAAAATATCAGAAAATCATAATAAAAAATACTGTCTATCTTTTTATCATTTGGTCCAGAAGTGAGTGAGGTACATTGTTTTCACTTAAAGTCTATAAGCCAGAATATATAACAGATCTTTTTAGGGTATATTGAAGATCATATGGATATACAGAAAGCAGTTAAATTATCTGCTTTGGCAGGTAATATTTATTGAGTACTTTGTACTCACCAAAAAGTGTGTTGTGCCATTATTTAATGCTCACCTTTCTCGTATAATCTAGATATAACAATTTTTTGCTGATTATAAATTTGAGTTTAAGAGTGACAGTTTGAGCAAAGTTACACTTATAGTAGGTAAAAATGCCTTCTTTCAAACTCATATTTTTGTCATCCTAGAACCAACACCACACTAATTTGTTTAAAGCCAGAAATACTTCATTTTTCATTTTAGTCAAGTTTTCATTCTTTATAAATACGAGCTACAGGTTTCACTTACTCCTTCAGACACCTGATTTCTATTTCAACTTTTATTTTCTTTTTAAATGAATGACATATTTTGAGTAAGAAGAGGCAGAAGAATCAATGCTAAAGAAATTTCTTTTGTTGTATTTTCCCTCATTCCTCACATTAATTCTCAACCCCTCAAGCGGGAAGTGATGTAGGAAGCCCTTTTGCATGTTGCGAATATGTTTTATTATCATTGGTTAATAAAGAAGCTGCTTTGGCCTATGGCAGGACAGAATATAATTAGGTGGGGTATCCAAACAGAGAGAGAGGAAGAAAGAAGAGTGAATCCCGGAGATGCCATGTAGCTGCCAAAGGAGAAAGATGCCAAAATCTTACCGGTAAGCCACAGCCTGGTGGAAATGCAGATTAATAGAAATGGGTTAGTTTAATGTATAAGAACCAGCTAGGAATACACTTGAGCCATTGGCCAGACTGTGTTGTAATTAATATAGTTTTTGTGTGATTATTTGGGTCTGGGTGGCTGGAAAATGAAAGTGCAATCTCGGTCTACAGGGAAACCTGAGAATCTCTTCAGAAAAAGTGTTTATTTATTTAATTGTATACCTTTGCTCCACTACATATCATGTATGCCCCTTACTACCCATTCCCTGTTTATCTTCATTACAACTCACAGAAGACATAAAGTTATTGTTAATGATTCAGAATATCCCTGCTCTATGATGGTTCCTATCTTAGTTTGCTTTTCATTGCTGTGATAACATCATGTCTAAAAGAAAGGTGGGGATGGAAAGTTTTATTTCAGCTTATAGCTGACAATCCATCACAAAAGGAAGGGAAAGTCATTATAGCAACCTGCAGATAGCACCTGAAGCAGAAGCCCTGGAAGAACAATTTACTAGCTTGCCTCTCATGTTTTGCACAGCCTGCTTTCTTATATTATCCAGGACCACTTGCTTAGGGGTAGTACAGCCCACCATGGGCTCAGTCTTCCAAAATAAATTATTAATTAAGAAACACTCACCAAAAACTTGCCTAAAGACCTATCTTTTGGAGGTATTTTCTCAGTCGAGGTTCCTTCATCTCAGATGACTAGCTTGTGTCAAGCTGACAAACTAGTCAGCAAAGCTCCTTTCATAACAATTTACAATGAAGTTGACAAAGTAATATGTGGGGGGGTAAGAATATTATAGAAGACATTCTGCACAGTGTTCAGGTCAGTTGCCTTGTGAAAGACGGTATTTGTTTCCTCTGGAGGATGTAGCACAGGTGCTATTTTGGAAAACGTAAGCAGCCTCCACCAGAAAAAAATGAATGTGGCTATACCTCGATCTTGAACCACCAAATGTGAGAATTAAGTGTATTTTCTGCATAAGTGACTCAATTTCTAATAATTGGTTAAAGTAGCACAAATGGACTCCAACAACAAGTGTCTCATAGACTCATTTAATGTGGGAACCAAAAGTGACTTCCCTTGTTTAAGCAGGGATGTGATTCAATGAATAATCACTTATTTACAATTACTCAAGTAGTTAGAGACCACACATTTAAATCCCGTCTAGATTAATTTAAAATAACCACTTTAAAATATCAATTCTGCCTGGGTGCTGGTGGCACATACCTTTAATCCCAGCACTCAGGAGGCAGGAGGCAGAGACAGGCGGATCTCTGTGAGTTTGAGGCCAACTTGGTCTACAGAGGAGGGATTCTAGGGCAGCCAGAGCTACACACAGAAAAACCTTGTCTCAAAATCTCAAGGTCCAAATCAGGAGCAGAAGGAGAGAGAGCACGAGCAAGGAACTCAGGACCGCGAGGGGTACACCCACACACTGAGACAATGGGGATGTTTTATCAGGAACTCACCAAGGCCAGCTGGCCTGGAGCTGAAAAATCCTGGGATAAAACCGGACTCGCTGAACATAGTGGACAATGAGGACTACTGAGAACTCAAGAACAATGGCAATGGGTTTTTGTTCCTACTGCACGAACTGGCTTTGTGGGAGCCTAGGTAGTTTGGATGCTCACCTTACCAGGTCTGGATGGAGGTGGGTGGTCCTTGGACTTCCCACAGGGCAGGGAAACTTGATTGCTCTTTGGGCTAACGAGGGAGGGGGACTTGACTGGGGGAGGGGGAGGGAAATGGGAGGCAGTGGCGGGGAAGAATCAGAAATCTTTAATAAATAAATAAAAATTAAAAAAAAGAAAAACCCTGTCTCGAAAAACCAAGAAAAAGAAGGAAAGAAAGAAAGAAAGAAAGAAAGAAAGAAAGAAAGAAAGAAAGAAAGAAAGAAGGAAGGAAGGAAGGAACGAAGGAAAGAAAAGAAAAACAACAAAAAACAAAACCACTGTTGGAGGAGAGAGCTGCTTGTTGGTTCCCAGATGCTTAGCCCTAAAATAATCACACAGTATTAATTAAATCACTGCTTGGCCCATTAGCTCTAGCTTCTTATTGTCTAACTCTTACATATTAATTTAACCCATTTCTATTAATTCTTGTATCGCCATGTGACTGTGGCTTACTGGCTAAATTTCCCAGCATCTATCTCCAGTGACTCTATATCTTCTCTCTGACTCCACCGTTCTTTCTCCTAGCATACACCATACTTTTCCTGTTTAGTTCTGATTTTCTCTGCCATAGGCTCAAAACAGTTCATTATTCATTAACCAATAAAAGCAACACACAGACAGAAGGACTTCCCAAACCAAACCACTTTAATTCTGTAAAGTTAATTTCAAACTCGAAATACTATTAACATTTTTATTAGATAGGTAAAACACTTCCATTATATATTTATAACTCCTAGCCTAGAATAATGGAGTTGGAGATAATTCATAGTTTAAAATAATTACATTACTAGAAAATTGATAAGGATGTTCTCAAAACATGTACAGGCTGTCAAGATTATTAAGTAACTGCATATGTGTTAACTGGTTTATTAGAACATTGTATGAACAATGATTTGTTTTATAAACATCAACTATTGTTTTAATTTTAAAAAGGAAAATTTGAATTAGACTTCTAAACACAATTGTACTTTATAATCATTTACAAGATGGTCTCCATAGCCATCCTTGATTTGCAAATAAAAACCAAAAATATCATTTCATGAAAAGCCAATAAAAGAGACAATCTATAAAGAGCATTAAAAAGTTTAAATACCTTCCTTTTAATTTTACCATGGAACATTAGATTTTTCCCTCAGTTGTGTAAATTTTGGCAAGTAGGGAAAAATTGCTTTAATATTAGCATTCATGTTCTGAATTGAGATAAAAATGTCTTCCCTGTGAACACTGCAGCTTTTCTTTGTGAATTACATAGTCTAATCTATGAAAAAGTTGTTTGGACAATTAGAATTGCTCTACGAACTTAATATATTTTGATATATGCTACACGGTAAGCTAATATTTTCTCTATATATGTACATTTTCACATGCTGACATTTGCCTTATTCCTTATCTTGCATTATTGTGCACTTACAGCAAAAAAAGGTCTAAGAGGCAAGGTTACCACTCCTAAATAAATCCTACACAAACAACAGAACCGTTTAAGAGGTACTATAATGACTTCTGTGTGCCAGACATGAGACTAGGCATATTATTCCTTTATCCTTGACCTAACACTGGGAAACAGACATTCGTTCTCCCATCATAACATCTGAAAAATTGAATATTAGTGCTGGGGTGTCAGTAAATTGTCCATGGTCACATACCTGGCTGGTAGCAGAGATAGGATTCACTTGTTAGTTTCTAGGAGTCTAAAGCCCCTTCTTTCATTTTGCACTATCTTTCAGAGATCATAGTTACCTGTCTGGGCAATGTTCAATTTATCTTAGCGTGAATACATGTTTTCCAGATGCTGAGAGCTATAGAAAAGCATTGTTCTCTCTTTCCTTTTAACTCACTTGCTTTTTCTAACAAAATAAGCTGCTTTCTTTTAATGTCTGCTCTGCTGACCTTGTATATCTATTTTTTTTTTAAATTTATCCTTTCTGTAAGGCTGAAATGTTTTTGATTGGATTTATCATACCCCAGAAATTTGGGACCTTTTGAGTGTTTACAAGGATAGCTTTTCCCCCTGGATTTGATTATCTCACTGACAGCAGCCGATATCCTCACGCTTAGGAATGTATTTACTTATAGGCACATAAGTAATTCATTTATAAAATTGAATTATCTGACTAGGGAAATTGTGTGTTTTGATTGTGTAGCAGTCCTTCTGAAACTGACTTACAATTGATAAAAGCCAGATGGAAAGCGGAAACAGTCCATTTCATGACTCTTTAAATGTTTAAGTTTGTTAACCCTTGCACTTCCCATTTTTTGAAGTTTGGTGGCAGGGTGGAAACAATTTGTTGGTAAGTTTTAATATGCAAAAGATGAAGCAAGTACTTAGAGCCTTCTATTCCAGCAGAAAGGCTTTTGGATTTGGAATAGCTTGAGGGACAACATGGAAATAGCTAATCTTTAAACTCCTGCTTTTAATTGCTTTTTAATCCTTGTATGTTTTTCATCTAAATTATTTTTAACATGTATGTTATATGTGTGAGCACCTCAGAGTTAAAATTATTCTTAGTATATTACTATATTGTCACATATTCCATATGTTATTAACTCAAGTACAGCAATAAGTGTGTTTCTTTTTATTTTTTTTAAATTAAAATGTAATTATACCATCTCCCCTTTTTCTTCCTCAATTTTCCCATTTTTACTATAATTTGTGGCCTCTGTTTTTTTTCTTTAACTGTTGTCACACACACACATATATACATTTCATGAATATATAAATAAAATATGTTCATTTAGTATAATGTTACTTTGTGTACATGATTTGCGAATCCTGAACAAAGAATTGCAGGCAACTAAGGAATACAAAGTGCATGAGGAAATAGTCTTTCCCAGGAAAGAGAACACAAAATTATTACCCAATAGGTATATTTTTTAATATGACATTTGTAATTTGTGTTTGTATGATGCTTATGTGTGTGAATGTGCTCATGTATTTATGTGTATGAGTGGAAGCCTGTGCATATTGAGTCACATATGTGGATGTCAGCAGACAACTTTGTATGTCAATTCCTCATCTTCTACCTTATGTGAGACAAGGTAGGTGTGTTTGTTTGCAGTTCTGTATGCCAGGTTTGTTGGCCCATTTGCTTCTCAGGATTTTGCCATGTCCATGTTCCATATTGCTACAGGATTACTTGGATTAGAAGCTCATGCCAATACACCCAACTTTATACAGGTTTGGGGGAATTTAACTGAGTCTCATTCTTGTACAGCAAGCACTTTACCTACTAGGTAGGTCTCCTTAGCGCAAGCTTACATTTGTAAGTTTTTGAATAATAACTTAGAGGCTATATAATATCATAATCATTTTTGTTTTTGTTTTAGGTAGATAAGGCTGGCCTCGAATTCACAGAGATCCACCTGCCTTTGTCTCCTGAGTGCTAGGATTAAAGGCTTGTGTCATCACTGCCCGGCTTTACCATAAGCATTTTAAGGAATTATAACTATCTTCACAGCCATGTTCTGTGATATTTGCTGTTTTTATCATTATTCTTCAAGATCAGAAAAATGAAAGAGAGTTTATATAACCTTCCTATGGTCATAAACAAATTGAACTCAGAATACTCATAGCTTCAGGCTTTATTACTTACCACTATGCTATATTGCTTCTTCATTTATTAAGAAACTAGCCAATTATGATGCTATCAAGCACCACACAAAGAAAGTAGCAACTGACTTCTTAATTTTAAGCATGTTACTGCCATGCCATCACTTTCTCCAAGACAAAAACAAATCATCATGGGTGAGATTTTTTTTCCTAATCACCACTTGAAATCATTTTTTAAGATTTATAAAACAAATTGTATTATATATTTTTTATCTTACCTGTTTACATCCTTTTCACTTATCATTCTTAAAATACTACTGTTTGTGGCTCCATTTATCTACTGGCTCAAACTCTGCTACATGCTACTACTAAATACATCTTAAGACATTATCCACAAACTTTTTTTATTATTTTCACAATGAAGTCCCAACTACATGATCTACCATTTAAGGTGCTCAATAATCTGGCTTCTAAGAATCTTTCAATTTTATCTAAATTGATCTCTCAGCTTTCACCTACATATGCACTGCTCCAATCTAAAGGAAGTACTCAGAAGTCTAGAAGTATGAGTGACTCTCTTCTCTGGTCTCCATGCCCTTTACAGTAGTATTTTTCTGGGTTGCAGCTTCCTTCCTTGTAATCACTGCCTACTGATATTCTAGTCGGATCTTTAAAGCATACCTCAAATTGTGCTTCATCTGTAACTTGGTTTACATCTCCCTGTATACAACTTCAATTTACTATTACTGAACACGCATTTTATTGGTTTGTTTTGGTCCTTATATTCCCTTCACCTTATACAACTTATGGGTCCTCCTTACTCTCTGTTTTAGTGAATATCTGAAGGTCTTTCTATTCTATACAGAATTAGTCTTAGATCTTCATAGGTAGGTACTTCTGTTCTTCAAAATAACTAAAACTGGCCTCTAACATATACAAGTTTGTAGCCTCCACATCAAATGAGCTCTATGCCATATATTAAACCATTTTGACACAAAGTTACATAGACTTGAACTATCAGCATTTGTGAGTACAGATCTTCAAAGATTTTGAAAGTAAATTGTGTTCTACTTTAGTATAAATCTTATGACAATCTTTTCATGTTTATAAAATTTATGAGAGGTCCCGACCTACTTTTTCCTAAAATAAGGTACATAGAGTAATTATATGATCCTACCAACAAGCCTAGGTACTGTACGTTGTCGTAATTGTAAAATTAGTGCTAAAGTAAATTCAAATTCAGCAAAGCTTATAAAGTTGAAAGGAGAGAGTCTTCTTTTATTCTAATACCACACATATTCTTTAAGTCTAAAATTTATCAGAAGATAAAAATAATGTTATCAATAATTAAAGAATTGGAAATGCAATAATATGACAACCTTTAAGTCTGAGATCTTGACTTACTATTTTTGAGAATTTCATACTTGAGTACTGTTTTTACAACATTTCTACCCACCATCTTTCCATTTCAGCTTTTCCATGACCTCCCATTCTCTTTCAAATCATGCCCTCTTTAACTATTATTACACGAACACACACACACACACACACACACACACACTGTTTTTCTATTGACGATATTTAGTGTTTCTTGTATGTGTAAGGCTGAACAGTTGGATAATCCATCAGGTACATTATCTCTGAGCAAATTTATTCTTCCTCTCACAGCAGACATTAATTTTTAAACTTGTAACATGTTCATTATACTTAAACTAGATTTAAAAGTAAATTTTTCTACATTGGTTTTATATAGGTAAAATTATATATCTGAATGTCTAACAAATACAACATACAGATGCAAATTAATTACCAGAAAATCATTCAAAACATGACATTAACAGCTATTTTTACTATGTGCGTAGGATTTTTTGTTTCCCTATATACTATCTCACATAATTATCACTAAACTGCTAAGAGATTATTGTTACATTACCCCCACTTACAGAGAAGGAAGCTAAAGTGCAGAGAGGTATGTGATTATCAGAGGCACAACATATAGTAACTGGCAACACTACAATTTGAATTAATGGAATTTTATTTTTTGTTGTGATTGCAAACAATATCTTTGGCTGTTAATTATGATACTTTCAGCTCCCTCTGAGTAGTCTAAATGCTCATACTCCCCTGCTTGTTGTTAAGCCAATTATCTTCTCAGGAACTTTATATATAAAAATTGTATTTTCTGTAGTATTCTCATCTATTTGTATTATCTCACTTTGTGTATTATCAACATCCCCACACAAATATCACTTTTACAGGGATGTCTTCCTTAATCACTCAATTTTTGTTAAGTGTCCCTTTCATGAACTGTCAAGGGATCCTTTACTTGATTTCATCCTTGCACTTTCAGAGTGATAATATAAAATATTATAATCAGGTTGTATTTATGTGACAAACAATTATTAGAATTTTATCTCATATGCATGCACTTATTTTATTTTATCCTTTCAGTAATGTAAGATTCACAGCTATAGCCACACTATATAGAATGTCCTCGGGAGCACAAAGAATATTAATAACTTTTGTTGTATAAATCAATGAATGTATAAATATAGTGCATGCGTTTTTGGAGAAAAAGAATAATAATTTCTTGGTTTATAAAAATACTCCAGATAATAGCAGCTACTTGATAAATGGTCAGACTCATCATGTGTAGAAAAGAAGTTGGTTACTAGATAGATAAAATTTTTGAAGATGGCAACTACTCAAATTTCAAAAAGTCTAGGATATTTTCTTTTAGTTAATTTTTTCTTTGATGATTTCATAATTCATATAATGAATTCTGATTACTCCTGTCCTATATTATTTCCCTCACAACCAGTTTCCTCCCTAGAACTTGGGTGCAAGGGGAATCCCTAGCCATATATTATTTTAAATAATAGGTTTAGAGTATCAAGTACCAATTCCGTCTTGTAGAGGAGCAAGCTTCAAATCCAATATTAGAGTGGTTAGTTACTGCCTAACAGTCATGCCACTATTGTAGCTGTAGGTACATCTTGGCTGTTAGGTCAGTGGGTTTGGAATTGTTCATATGGTTAACAGCTAGATAAGAGTGTTGATGACTTTTCTTCCCCAGGACCCTCAATAGCATTTTCTGGCATTATGAAAGCTAGATATCAAGAAGAAGGTTTACAGTTCACTTCCAGGTTGATTTTGCTATATTGGGCAATCAAAGTATGTGTTTTCTTCTGAAATAAGGTCTTAATAAATAGTTTTAGTAGGCAACCAAGAGGAATATGAAGAGCCATTCGTGGGGCCAACAGAGGCATCTATGTACAACAAATCATAAGAAAGTTTCCCACATCAATCATAGGGATTTTCTCATGGGACATTTGTTCCATTTTGTCTTAAACACTTTGCCCTCTAGGTAATTTGTGCTTGTTACTGAGGAAAAAAATTCAAGAATAATATACAGGATGGGTGTCTGTTAGTGACAGGAAAAAGACAAAAAATGATAAAAAAAACAAAGGTAATATAAAGGTGATTATGCCAAAGAGAAAAGGGTCATCCTATAAATAAAAACAAGGCATTATTTATTTATTCTGCCATTGAGATAATAACCCTTACTAATTGCCAAGGAATGTTTACAAAGGGACAGACTACAAGTCTGTGTGATTTTTCCTACCATGGTTTATTAACCTAAAGCCAATTTCAACATCACACTACTATCAGCTTGAATTTTACTGCAAAACTGAACGCAATGTAATGTTTATAATAGTTTAGAAAACATCAAGGTGGACAATTTATCTTTTATTATCAGATTAATAATTATTTACGTGTGTACTGATTACCTTGTTGTATATTTCAAAATAGATGTGCAAGTAGAAGTTGACTAGATTTCTTCATTGTAGACATTCTTCTGAGGGTTACTAAAAACAATGACTAAAGAAGATAATTAAGTTATTGAAAAGTACTCAAATATTTAATAATGTTGGAGAAAACAGATATTAAATTCTGGCACAATTTTGCAAATGACCTAAGACAGAACTTCCCAAGATAAATTCCTCTATTTATTTCCACTTGAAACCTGATGCCAGATGTCAAAAATGTAATTAAATAGCTTTATATCCCTTGTAGAGTGCTTTACAATTTACAAAGTGCTTTCATGTATATAGACTAATTTAATTTAAATTAAAATTCTATATATATTGCTGAAGCAGCAAGAATGCATAGTCTATATTTTCACTTACTGATATCTTTAATGCCAACCATTTAGGCAAGCGTTGAATTGCCAAGTATGATGTTCAAATTAAAGCATGTGTATGATATTTAAAATTATAAACACATTTTATAAATTGGACAGTATAATAAGTACTCAAAGAGAAGAGACATTTCTTTATTCTTTGTGTAACTATTGAGGTAAGTGTTAAGTAAAGTGTAATGAACCAAGTTAAAAGCAGCGCTGAGCTAGGATTCAAATCATCTGGTCTTACTGCAGTTTTTAGAAAGACAAACCAGGCTGCTAAAGCAATGGGAAGTTATTGGTCATTTGCAAACAGAACTCTATAGTTTATTGCATATATAGCATAACTTTCAGTTCTAAGTTTAAAATGCATCATAATTTTTATTTTTAAATTTTTGAGACAGGGTTTCTCCGTAGCTTTTTGGTTCCTGTCCTGGAACTAGCTCTTGTAGACAAGGCTGGCCTCGAACTCACAGAGATCCACCTGCCTCTGCCTCCCGAGTGCTGGGATTAAAGGCGTGTGCCACCACCGCCCGGCTGCATCATAAATTTTTTAAAGAAAAGAATGTAAGTGTAATGTAAGACATTTTACGTGCATGCATTTAGTCTACTTTTTCATCAGACAACTCAAACTATTATAACTTGACAGAAAAGCTGGAAGTGTATGAAAACCATCTCTAAACAGTAAGAATGGTCTAAAACTTATATTTCTATTTCAATGACAAGTGTGAAATTAAACTAAAGTAGGAGAATATTAGCAGAGCGTAGTACACAAAATGAAGCAATTTAAAAGCTTGCTGATTTAATTTCCACTGTTAAAATTTGTGTATGCTAACTGATATCAAGTAGCAGTTCAAAAGTAAAGAAATTGATCTGTCTATAGACAATTGAAATGGAGGCTGTTGGATCACATAAAGCCATGCCTTCTCTCCTTTAGTGAGATCAACTACTAGTTCTACTCAGAGTATAAATAAACCAAGAAATACCCTAAAGGGCATGGGTACCAAAGAAGAGTATTGTTTATTTAGGAAGAGATGGAGGATCTCATCCATAGAAGTCATAAATAAGCAGGGGGATATGTTTGTTGTTAGTGGTTTCTGTCCTGTCTAGTCCCTCAGTTGTTCACTACCAAAGAAACACACAGAGGTCTACATTAATCACAAACTGGTTGGCTTATTAGCTCAGGTTTCTTATTAACTCTTTTTTTATTGATTTTATTGAGTTCTACATTTTTTCTCTGTTCCCCTCCTGCCTCTCTCCTGACCTTCAAACCTCTCCCGAGCTTCCCACGCTCCCAATTTACTCGGGTTATCTTGTCCTTTCTACTTCTCATGTAGATTAGATCCATGTATGTCTTTCATAGAGTCCTCATTGTCGTCTAGGTTCTCTAGGATGATTTGTAGGCTGGTTTTCCTTGCTTTATGTTTCTGGGTTACCTCATTCAAAATGATATTTTCTAGCTCCATCCATTTGCCTGCAAATCTGAAGATGTAGTTGTTTTTTTTTTCTGCTGTGTGTGTAAATGTACCACATTTTCCTTATCCATTTTTCATCGAGGGGCATTTAGGTTGTTTCAAGGTTCTGGCTATGACAAACAATGCTGCTATGAAATTAGTTCAGTACATGTCATTGGGGCACGAGTGAGCATCCTTTGGATATATACCCAAAAGTAGTATTTCTGGGTCTTGAGGAAGGTTGTTTCCCAATTTTCTGAGAAATTGCCACACTGATATCCAAAGGGGTTGTACCAACTTGCACTCCCACCAGCAATGCAAGAGTATTTCCTTTACCCCACATCCTCTACAGCATAAGTTGTCATCAGTATTTTTGATCTTGGCCATTCTTACAGGTGTAAGATGGAATCTCAGAATTGTTTTGATTTGCATTTCTCTGATGACTAAGGATGTTGAATAATTCCTTAAGTGTCTTTTAGCCATTTTAGAATCCTTTGTTGAGAATTCTCTGTTTATGTCTGTACTCCATTTTTTTACCAGATTATTAATTTTTTGATGACCAATTTCTTTAGTTTTTTTGTATATTTTAAAGATCAGACCTCTGTATGATGTGGACTTGTTGAAGATTTTTCCCATTCTGTAACCTGTCGTTTTGTCTTGTTGACTGTGTCCTTTGCTTTACAGAAGCTTTTCAGTTTCAGAAGGTCCCATTTATTAATTGTTTCTCCCAGTGTCTGTGCTACTGGGTTATAATTAGGAAGAAGACTCCTGTGCCAATACATTCAAGTGTACTTCCCACTTTCTCTTTTATGAGGTTCGCTATCTCAGGTCTGCTGTGGCCCAGGTTGCTGGCTCAGTCCTGCCTTAGCAAATGTCCCTGGTCTGGATCTGCTCCAGTGCCTGTGGACTTCACTGTCCCAGGCCCACTCCAGCCCTGGTCACTGGCTCAGTCCTGCTCTGGCCCTAGGTTGCTGGCTCAGTTCTACTGGTGTGAAATATGTTGCCTCAGGCTCACTCTTGCCCAAGGTCATTGGCTCAGACCTGCTGCTGTGGAGTCAACTGCCTCAGCTTTGCTCTGGCTTAGGTTGCCAGCTCAGACCTGTTTTTATAAATGTCCCTGGTCTGGATCCACTCCTGTGGAGGCCCCTGTCTTGGAGTTGGTCCTGCAAAAGTCTGTGGCTCTGATCTACTCCTACAGAAGTCCCAGACTCAGGTGCACCCAGTCTTATTAACTCTTATAATTTATATTAGTCCATTATTCTTGTCTATGTTAGCCACATGACTTGGTACCTTTTATCAGTGAGGCATTTTCATCTTGTTTCCTCTGTGTCTGGGTGAGGACTACAGATTGACTCTTTCCTCTCCCCAGAATTCTCCTGTTCTGGTCATCCTGTCTATACTTCCTGCCTGTCTACTGACCAATCCATGTTTTATTAAAGTACAAGTAACAAATCTTTACAGGGTACAAGACCATTGTTCCATAGCAGGGATAAGATAGATGGTATCTGAAATTCACAATATGGTGACTATTAGAAAAGACCCATAACTCATGTAAATGGACACTGCACTTTAATATCCCGACCACCCAGACCCAAATTATCACACCAAAATTTTGTTATTGCAGCACTGTTTGGCTAACAACTCAAGAATATTTCTAGTTAGCTCTTACATCTTAAATTAACTCAGGTCTATTAATCTATGCATTACCATGAGGCTGTGACTCACTGGTAATGTTCTGGCATCTTTCTCCTTCCATGGCTACATGGCATCTCTTTGACTCTCCCTACTCTCTTTTTTTTATCTCTGTTCATATTTCCTGCCTGACTTTACTCTGCTAAGTCATTGGCTGAAACAGCTTTATTCATAAACCAATAAAAAACAACACATATACAGAAGGAAAATGAAAATAAAAAATGTCTATCAGTAAGATACTCAACAGCAAAGGAGAAATAAGATCTGGAAGATTATGTCTTCACCTGTATCAACCCTGAGATTCTGTTGACTATATAAAGATTAGAGATAATAAATAGTGACCCTTCAAAGTCGAGTGCTCCATCAATGAAAAGACTCCAAAAGGAAAAACTGTCTTCCTTCTCTTCTCAATCTCTACTCCCAAATGATGGCAAAGCAGATGATAAGATTCAATTGGACAAATCCGCATGGATTACAAAGAGCAAGTGCTTTGTATCAATTTTACAGAGCGAAAATGTCTTTTGTGTATACATAAAATATTGATCAAGTGTCAAGTATTGTTTGAAATCACTGAGAAGCCTGCTCTGGAGATAAGATTTGGCCTTACCATTTCAGATTCAGGCATGTTTGTCTCCAAATATCCTCCAAAATCCCCTGTCCTAAGTCAGAGTGGCTCCCTGGCTCTGTGAGAACAAAAAGAAAGAACAATAAAATACTCAAGAGTTAGGGCACTGTGTGTTTAGGAACAGCTAAGGAGCAAACTACTTCCAATAGAGTTTACTATTGTTTAATCCCATGATATAAAGCTTCCTGCAGTCAAAGAAGCTACTGGGATGTTCATCCTGGGAGAGGACAGAAAAAACTCACTACCTAAAAATAAAAAAAAAAAATAATCTTTCAGATAGTAACTCCAGCACCACAGTTTTAGCAGGGTTTTCTTAGTTGATTTCTGCTAGAAATATAAATATTGATTTTGTAGTTTTTTTGCTGTCTCTCTCTTCTATTTGTACTCACTCAAAACCACAACCACAAATATTGTGGCCCATTCTCTGTACTATACAAAAGACACAAAAAAATTGGCTGTCTTGTATTTTCAGTGGTTTGTCTAGGAACTTATAATATGTATATATGTAATATTAGTTTGTTATAGTATGCTATGTATGTAGTCTAGATTCAACTTTCTTCTAATTAGACAGCAGTTTTTGTTAATATTGATATGTCTCAGAGTATTAGGAAATTAAATGTAATAAAATGGGACCATTAGGTAGGAGAAAAATGATAGAAAGACATACGAATGAAGTTTTTAAAAAGATTTATTAATTTTATGTATATGGCTTGCATGCCAGAAGATGGCATCAGATCCTACTATAGACAGTTGTAAGTCACCATGTAGTTGAATTCAGAACCTCTGGAATGGTAGCCAATATTCTTAACAGGTGAGCCATCTCTCCAGCCTTGAATGAAGATATATTTAATAAGGAAAGCTTTTTATGTGCTAAGACTTTGTCCTAAGATGGCTAGATATTTCCACATGGAAAATTAAAATAAAATAAAACCTAGAAAGTTTAAGTGAGTTACAAAGGTCTGAGTAATTTAAATAAGAAATGAAAATGATATTTATTTTTTAAGGTGGAACAAAGCTCTTTTATTTATTTATTTACTAAAGATTTCTGCCTCCTCCCGGCCACCGCCTCCCATTTCCTTCCCCCTCCCCCGATCAAATCCCCCTCCCTCGTCAGCCCAAAGAGCAATCAGGGTTCCCTGCCCTGTGGGAAGTCCAAGGGCCACCCACCTCCATCCAGGTCTAGTAAGGTAAGCATCCAAATTGCCTAGGCTCCCACAAGGCCAGTATGTGCAGTAGGATCAAAAACCCATTGCCATTGTTCTTGAGTTCTCAGTAGTCCTCATTGTCTGCTATGTTCAGCGAGTCTGGTTTTATCCCATGCTTTTTCAGACCCGGGCCAGCTGGCCTTGGTGAGTTCCTGATTGAAAACGATATTTAGAGGGGTTGGAAATATGGCTCAATGACTAACAGCATGTGCTTCTCATACAGAAGGCCAACATTCAGTTCCCAAGACTCATATCTGACAGCTCACAACTTCCTGTAACTCCAGCTGTAAGGAGCTCAAGGTTTCTACCCTCCTAGAAAAATTTAATCACATGTTCATATTCACTCCATCCCCACACGAGTACACATAACTAAAATGCTGCCTAGATATCGGACATCACAATCTTGGCTCAATTTCAACACTGCAGTACCTATACAGGACCTACAGCTTACAGAGTCAGACTCATTAGTGTTTCAATTTGAATGCATATTGTAGTTAAATCTCTTCTCTCTTTCTCTAGTGCCCTTTTGAATCTAGTTGCTCAAACAGCTAACAACATGCCTAAAAAACAGATTCTTGGTTCATAACTCTCAAGACAAATCTTGGAGGAAATAAATAAATAAATAAACAAACAGCAACAAAAATACAAAAAAAAATCCCATCCAAGGAGGAACCCAATGGATAGATGCTACTTTGAGCTGGTAGAGGGATTTTTGACAGGCTTTGATTTGGATGCTACAAATTTCCCCCTGATTTAGCTTTTCCTCATTAACTGAATACAACATATAATACTAAAAACACTTGCTTTAACTCTTCTCCTCTTTGGTTCTAACCATATCTAATCAAAGATTTCCTTTCCTTCCTACACCTCATAGCAGCACAAATGGAACTATAGATGCACTTTTAGGGTCTCCTAGACCTAGTGAAGAGTATCCCAGATGCACATCTGATGACTCCACCTAGCAGAAAGAAGCAAAACTCTATTTTCTTCAGAATTCCCTATATGGCAGGGCTAACTCTTTGAAAGGTGGGGAGAGAGAGCTGATGAAGCCAGGAAATCAAAACTGGACAGGCAGCTCAGGGCAGGGACTCTTTTTTAAATTAATTAATTAATTAAAAATTTCCACTTCCTCTCCTCCTCCCATTTCCCTCCCCTCCCCCTCCCTCTCCAGTCCTAAGAGAAGTCAGGGTGCCTGGCAGGGACTCTTTATGCAACAGTTCTAGAAACGCCCTTGCTGCTCTGGCCAAAGATAATGAAGTCTGTAACTGAGGATAGGAACTGAATCTCCAGTACAGTCATTAATGTCTTCTGATAAAAAGCTTCACAACTAGGCCTTTAGATTTTCCTGGTATAAATGGGTTTTTATGTATACAAATATATACATCTATTTGTCTGTCTATCTGTCTATATATTCCCTAATTTTGTACCCTCTCCTGAGTGATTTAGAGTTACTACTTCAGAAGACAAAATATTACAGTAAAGAATGGAATCTATCTCTAGGAGGGAACATGTTTTCTCTGTTAAGAGTTAATACAATTGCCTGGTTAGTCACCTAGCTAAGGGATCACGTCTTCAAGAAGATGGGTCTATCATAAGCTATACTAAAATGTATGAGGAATCATTATTCGTTTAAGGAGATAGTTTACTTTTCTTCCCAGAATTTCAACTCCCTGCTGCAGTCATTTTAGTTGCCATGATGTTCTATTGGCTCTGTCCACTTTTCTGAGCCTGAACTAAGAAAGACAGAACACTGCCATTTTCCTCTCTTTTATCCTTATTTCATATGCTGAGCAGAGCCCAGGTATGCTTTATCTGGTGCTCTTTCACTTTTTTTTTTATTTCAAATTGTCTCTTACCACATGGATGATTGTTCACCATGTGGGGGACTTGCATGCCACCTTAATCAAAATGGCATGACTTTCTTTTTCTCTCTTAAGCTCCTATACATGAATATATAAGTTTCTCTCTGAAATTCAACAATAATTAAAGCATATACCAAATCTGTCCTGAGCTTTGTTATCTCAAGTAGTCCTTGTGCACTCTGTATTAGCTCTTTGCTTGTCTAGATTGTGGTAGATATACTCCACTTATAAGCCTTGAGAAATGCTGCCCATATGTGCCCATTAGTACAAAAGGAGCATGATTGCTATGGAGTAACTGCCCATTTCTGGTTAGATTTGAGGCTTGTTACAAAGAAAGGAATTTCATTCACATCTGGTACTGTGACACTGGTCTGTCTCATATATGGAGGTAATAGGCCCTAAGGTAGAACATGCTATTGTTATTTTACTAACTGTTCATGTAGTCAAATCATTTTCTAAATATGCATTTTATGCTTGTAGACTGTACTCTCAAAGTTGATCATAGAAGGCTTTTTTGGCAATGGACAGCAGTGTCTATAGATAAATGACTGAGTGCTTAGCTCTAAATGAGTCATCTACAACCCCCTCATTCCATCCTCATCTCTCTAAAGCTCAGGAAACATTACAGAACAGAGTGTAAAAAGAATATAAGACTGGAAGATAAGGTGGAGTGCCATGAAATGCTATCTTCTGGATATCACATAGCTATTACACTCATAAAATCCCAATAGCTGTGCTAACCTGTACAAGTCCTATACAAGATCGAGCTAGCCCAAATTCCCATAAAGGCTGGATAGATGATCTACAGGCCTCACCACTTACTGAGCTGTTAGTAGCAGTTGATAGCTGTTGGAAAGAGAGAATCTTTGAGGGTATAACCATTGTAGGTTTCCCATGTTCCAGCAGGTGGCCCCACATCCATGTCTATATGAATAGCACTATTTGTACTTATGGGTTATCATAAAAGAAAAAAGACATGAAGTTAGGAGGAGGTCTGTTAGAGGCATATACAGTAATTGGAATGGGGAAATGAGAAATTTATATGATCATATTTCATTCTATGCATATGCAACTCAAATAAAATATAAGAGACCTAAAAATTGTTCCTTCTATCTGAAGTGCTAATCCATAGACAATAATCATGGCTTGCTCCTTTATCATATTCAAATGTTAATTTCTTAATGTCTTCCCAGAACACTCTGCTTAAACTATCATACCCCTTCACTAGAAAACAACTATCTCTTTTTTGTTTTTTATTGTTTATAGCATGTAACATGTAAGATACTAAATACTTTGTACATTTACAATGTAATTGATTAGTAGCTATCTTTCCTCAGACACCAACATGGCCTCAGGCAGTGGCCCATTCCCCAGGCATCCATAAGACCTTTGGTGGTAATGAGAGCCATGGACATCAACAGAGACCCTGGTTGTAACAGGGACATGGCCCTTGGAAGCTCAGACTTGGACAACAGCGGGGTCTCGGGTGGCAGAGCAGGCCACCCAAATCTGCATGGCCCCAGTGGCATCATGGCCCTCAGCAACATGGCCATAGGTGGTAGCCTAGACTCTGGGCATTTGTTTGGAATTTGGTGGCAACATGGGGGCCATGGACATCAACACAGACCTTGGCTGCAATAAGACTACAGATCCAGATACAATCCTCAGCATCAGCCAGGGCTGGATGTCACCATGGCACCAGATGGCAGCACACGCCACTCAGATCGTCACGGCCCCAGTGTCAGTGTGGCCCTTGCCCACCAAGATTAGCAAATATGTTCCAGTTGTCACCAAAGTACAAAGGCATTCACCTGAGAGCCATCTGGGATGCAATCATGCATGAAATCGTAACTGCCCTATTTGTCAACCATGAGCTCTAACTTTATTGAGTGTAATTTTGTCAGACTGCTGTCCACTCAAGTATTCTCAAGGGAGGCAGGGGAACTGAAAGGAGGGATGGCCCCAGGTGGCAACCGAAAGCCTAGCATCCTCATGACCTTCAATGGTAACAGGGGTTATGGACATAAACACAGACCCCAGTTGCAGCAGAGTCACGGACCCAGACACGGCCCTAAGCTGCAAGTCAGGTCCAAATGTAACCATGTTCCGGAGTGGCAGCACAAGTCACCCACAGCAGTCTCTTCCTCGTCCACCCCCTTCTCTTCTTCCAATATGCCTTTCTCCTCAGCACATGAATCTCTCTCTCTCCCATTTCTCCACCATATAGTTGCTCATAATAATGGTACCAGGCAGGCCTGTGGATGTCTTCTTCCTGCCCAGACTGAGCAGGGCCTGGCAGGCTTTAATACACTATATATACTTACCTAGTGTCAATGTTTACCTATACTACAATAAAAACTCAGAAAATTGAAAATGATATAACTTATTGGCTTTATTAATATTTTATCAGTTTTATATTTCCTCATTTACATATTGATTTGCATTTGTATGCATTTATGTATTTTTATAAATGTGTTCACATAAATTAGAACATTTCATAACTACCACTATAGTCAATATATTAATTATGCCATTTATGTAAGAAAATTTTGCTGTCATCTAAGCTCTTAACTTTATGAATGTTTTCCTATACTTTTGGTATTTTGCCTGTGTTGTTGTGAGACTGCAACTTGTTCAATATTTTCTATCAGAGACTCATTATGTTTAGGTATTACAAACAAATCTGGAGACAGGGCAGAAATCATTACCCACTGAACTCAAATATTCTATGAACCTTGTAGGTCTGACTCAACATCACTTCAGGGAAGGTGGGTGATTTCTAAGCTCACTGTCCCTTTCTACACGGAGGACTAAAGTAGTAAAACAATATCTTAAACATTTTTTTTTCATCTTCTTGATACTGTAAGAGAGGAGGCTCAGGTTTCATCTAGGTAGTGATAATTCAAAGGTAGTGAGGCCAGTTGGAAGAGATGGAGCAAAAGGTCAACAAATTGTGTCTCTTATTACTCTGTTTAGACCCATATTGCATGATGGATTAAATCTTTTGGCATAGTTCTTAGACTGGAGATAGTGAGGAAACAGAGTGTCAATACTTGTTGAAGGTTACTATTGGATTGTTAGAGCATCTCAGTTCCAGACTGAACCCCACTAAATTGCATACAGTGGTAAGAGAATTAGAGTGCTAATTGCTGCCATCGTGTGGTGGATGAAAGATAAGCCTCCTTTTCAGTCTTGGCCATCATTATTCCACTGAGAGAATGGGAGAGAAGCCTGCTTCCATCAGACAGCCAGTGAAAAGCAGGTCCTTGTTTGTCCGTCAATACCACCAGGTAGTGGAAATAAAACAGCATCCTGAGGAAAGAGCAGACAACCCAGTAAACACTTTATTAGGTCATACGAAATGGGGAGGGGAACAGGACACAAAATGAGTAGTTTTTTTTTTAATTTATTTATTTATTAAAGATTTCTGTCTCTTCCCCACCGCTGCCTCCCCTTTCCCTCCCCCTCCCCCAATCAAGTCCCCCTCCCTCGTCAGCCCAAAGAGCAATCAGGGTTCCCTGCCCTGTGGGAAGTCCAAGGGCCACCCACCTCCTTCCAGGTCTAGTAAGGTGAGCATCCACGAAACTGCCTAGGCTCCCACGAAACCAATAGGTACAGTAGGATCAAAAACCCATTGCCATTGTTCTTGAGGTCTCAGTAGTCCTCATTGTCCACTATGTTCAGCGCGACCGGTTTTAAGCCCTTCAATTGAAGAATGGATGAAGAAAGTATGGAATATATACATATTAGAGTACTACTCAGCAGTAAAAAACAAGGACTTCTTGAAGTTTGCAGGCAAATGGATGGAAATAGAAAACACCATCCTGAGTGAGGTAAGCCAGACCCAAAAAGAGGAACATGGGATGTACTCACTCATATTTGGTTTCTAGCCATAAATAAAGGACATTGAGCCTATAATTCGGGTTCTTAGAGAAGCTAAATAAGAAGGAGAACCCAAAGAAAATCATACAGGCTTCCTCCTGAATATTAACCTTCATCAGGCGATGAAAGGAGACAGAGACCCACAATGGAGCACCGGACTGAAATCTCAAGGTCCAAATCAGAAGCAGAAGGAGAGAGAGCACAAAATGAGTAGTTTTACTACTGCATTATGTTGATGTGGTTCAAGGAGTGCAATTTTATCTATTTTGTTAAGGTAACTTTTCCCCTGTGTTTTCTCTCAGTGTAACAGGTTTTACTTCTTGTACTTACTCTTTCCCTCTTCTCTTCTTTCCTTCCTTCTTCCCTCCCTCCCTGTCTCTCTCTCTCTCTCTCTCTCTCTCTCTCTCCCTCTCTCCCTCCCTCCCTCCCTCCTTCCTTCCTTCCTTCCTTCTTTCCTTCCTTCCTTCCTTCCTTCTGCCCTTCCTCCCTTCCTCCCTTTTTTCCTTCCTTTCTTCCTTCCTGTTCCTCTTTCTTTCTTTTCTTTGCTGTCTGTATTGGTTACAATTGAGTAGGAGCATCTCCACTTCCTGTTTCAAGACACATGGTAAGTAAGCTGGGTGTAGCAATGCACACCTTTAATTCCAACCTTCAGGAAGCAGAGGCAGAGAGATCTCTGTACCCAATCTATTGTGGTCTATATAGCGAGTTCCAGGATAGCCATAGCTACATAGCAAGACATTGTCTCGAAAAGATAAAATATATGTTAGATAAAGTTAAACTCAGGAAACTTACCACGATGTCATTATTAGAGTTTCAGTGTTCTTAGCCGATCTCTATCCTTTTCCATTATTTAGTTATACCTATATATTGTATAACAGAAGACTATAGAGTAGCAGGCTAGTCATCATTTCCAGAACTGGAAGTTGGAAAAGAAAATATAAAAACAAATAAATTAGAGAGGATAAAATCTAAGAATAAAAGTTTTCCAAAGAAATGAGAGCCTTGTATTTTCATTTTGTTCTCCTTTACATCAAGGAGTATTTAAATTTAAAAGATATTTCAGTAATTAGATGTATGTTTAAACAAACTAATATGAAATATATCAAACTCTTCTATAGAAGTTTGGCTTTTAAGCACTTTAAACATGAAGGATGATTGATAATTGGAGACAAAAAGACAAAATATATACAAATATTTTTTCTTGCTGACTTTAATAAGACTACATACACAGATGAATACATAGACATTAACAGCCATGATGTATAGATTATACCAAATTTTCTGTTTTCTATGCATCTTATATTGCATTAGAGGGACATCAGCAAAATAGAAATAAAAAAAAACAAATAAAAACAACCATATGTAATTAAAACATAATGTTTGGTTTTATAATGGGAAGTTTTTAGTGATATTCCATAGCCTCCCCAACAGTGACAGGTTATTCTCAGTACTTGGTTACCTTCTAGAATTTAACAATGAGACCCTACTGCTGTAGACACAGCCTACTTAAGGTTCAAAACTATGGATACACCAACCTGGCACTTACTTGGAGCCTTCAGTACCTATTGTCTAGCTTTCGTAGTGTTGTAGTGCCCTGCATACACCAGAGGACAAAGAATCTTCAATTTGACCCAGCCATGAACCCTGAAATTTAAACCACTGGTATGAGAAGATAGCGGTACAAATGCATTGGGAGCAAACAAACAATTTCATTGGATCTAACCTTTACTTCATGGATGGGAATCCATTCCTGAACTGTTAATAAGGCAAATAATATATAGTGGCTAGATAAATCATAGACCTTACGGAAGAACCAGGTACTATTATGCTAAATGTATGTAGTATTAAAACGTCTCCTAGTGACTTCTTGCTATACACATAGGACAGTTCACCTCTGAATCCTCATCAGGAAATCAGGAAAGCTTCTTTTTTTTTTTTTTTTTTTTTTTTGTTTTTTT
>NW_026068176.1:395348-399843 GCF_014885135.2 Alexandromys fortis | reverse complement strand
TCTCTCTCTCTCTCTCTCTCTCTCTCTCTCTCTCTCTCTCTCTCTCTCTCTCTCTCTCTCACACACACACACACACACACACACACACACACAGACACACACACACACACACACACACACACGGCTTGGCGATCTGTGTAGAAAAAGAGGCAGAAAGATATTTAGAGATGATTGTTGTGAAAGTGTGCCCTCTGAACACATCAGGAAAGTTGCACATGTGCACGCACACTGTTTGTGACAGTATGCATGTATCTTGAGTAAGTTCAAGTCAGAGAAATTTCCAGGATGGGGGTAAGGAAGGAAGTGACCATGAAATCCCACCACTATCTGAGGTATGAGAAGCTAGCGGTATTTGATAGCTGATAGGAGGTGGAGAGTCAGCTTCCATTACTTGGCAGATAAACCACACTCTAAGGCAGGCCCCATTCCTAAATGTAGTTGGGTAACAAGCTGGACTCAAGTGGTGGGGAGAAAAAAACTTAAACTTGGGTGGGTAGGGAAATCAAAGTGTAGAGGGTAGATATAGTATGCAGTATAAAATTCCCAAATAGTTAATTCAAGTATTATTTTTTAAATTTTGAATCAAGGGCAATTTTGCTTGAATTTTATGAAAGTATGATCTCAGAATAATAAGGAAACTGGAAAAATAATACATATCCCAAGTGATTCTGTTGGGTAACTTCTGAGTGATAGAAATCTCCTCTGACCTTCGGTAATTTATACCAATAGCTAAGCATTTATAATATTTTGAGAAAGTTTGCCATTGATAATATTAAGTGATAATATACAAATCCAAGAGTGATTATTATTCAAACTAAAACTAAAATAACTATAACTTCAATTACTTTTAGTGTTTTTAATTAAATCAATTTCTTTATCACAAATAAACCAAAAATTAGAACAAAAATCTATTTGAACAATGCAGACTGTACAAGGAAAGCAAACAATAGCTTGATGATGTTCTATAGGATAGAACTGAATGTTAAATAATTAGATATAATTCCACTAAAATACACGTTTCACTTTTGACTTGGTTAAGCTCTTTTCCCCATAAATAGGGGCTGAATAAGATTGTTGATTAATATATTGATATTGTCGTGGTATGAATGAGATGCCCATCATACATTTGCACATTTGAATATTTGGTGCACAGTTACAACAATTAGGAAGTGTGGGCTTGTAGGGGAAGTAGTCATCTGGAACAGGCTTTGAGGCTTCAAAGGTCTCTGGTAACATAAGTAATAAAAACCAAAGGACAGATATTGAGATTCAACCTGAAGATCAAAAAAGCAAAGCAATCAAGTCACTAGAGAGCTCTTACCTCTACGAAATCTTCAGACTGAAAAAGAGCAAGTTCCTGTCTCATCCTGCCTTACAGAGCCTCCTCTCTTGTGCTGGGATTAAAGGTGTGCCTATATGCTGACTAGTGTGGCTGTTTTGCTGTCTGATCTTCAGGCAAACTTTATTTATTAAAACACAAATGAAATATCACCACAACCCCTGGCAATTCTCAGTACGCTTTCCGCCTCCTGCTTGCAGGCTTTATGATGTGAATTCTCAGTAATGCTCCTGCTGCCATGCCTTTGCTCCACGACTGTGGACTCTAATCTTGGAATTGTTAGCCCAATTAAATGCATTTTCCCTTTCATTGAAAATACATTCTTTTCTCATACTATGTATCCTGATTACAGTTTCTTGTCCCACTACTCTTGCTAGTTCCACCTCACTTCCCCTCCATCTGGATCCACTCCCTTACTGTCTTTCATTAGAAAAGAACAGGCTTCTAAGAGATAACAATGAAGCATAACAAAATAAAATATAACAAGAATTTTTAAAAACCTATCACATTGATGTTGAACAAGACAAACCAACAGAAGACAAAGACCCCAAGACAAGGCACAAGAATCAGAGGCCCGCTCATTCACACAGTCAGGAGTCCTATAAGAACACTAAATTAAAGCTATAGGATATACACAGAGGACCTGGTGTAGACTCTGGCAGGCCCTGTGCTTGCTGCTTCAGTCTCTCTGGGTTCATATAAGTTTTGTTCAATTGTTTTAAAGCGACTTGTTTACCTGGTGTCCTTCATGCCCCTGGTTCTTCCTCCTCTTCCATTGGGAATCACTGAGCCCTGAGGGGAGATATTTAATGGAGATATTCCATTTAGAGTTCTGTGTTCAAGGGATCCACTATCTGAATAATATCAATCTGTTCGTCTCTGTATTTGTTCCCACCTACTGCAAAAGGAAGGTTCGCTGATGATAGCTAAGTAAATGTATTGACCTATGAATATAATAGAATAGGCTTTAAAAGTTGTCTTGATTGTGGCATTTTATCATAGTGAAAGAAAATAATTGTTTTAGTTGTTGTTTTATTTCTGTGAAGAGATACCATGAGCAAGGCAACTTATAAAAGAAAACATTTAATTAGGGTAATACTTAGAATTGTGAGGGTTAGTGCATGAACATCATGGCAGGAAGTATGGCAACAGGTAGTCAGGCAAAGAAAATGCTGGAGAAGTAGATGAGTGCTCATAACTGATTTGCAAGTTCCAGGTAGAGAGCCACCTAGACTGTGCCTGGTGTGGGTTTTTGAAATTCCAATTCCATCCCCAGCAAAACATCTCTTCCAATAAGGCCATATCTCTTAATACTTTTTAACAGTCCACCAACCAGGAGGCAAACATTCAAATCTATTACTCTATGGGGTCATTCTCACTAAAAACCATCATATTCTACTCTATAAGCTTGTAACCATATCATAATGCAAAATGCATGGAGTCTAACTTCAAAAATCCCCATAGTCTTTAAAATTCCAAAGTCTTTACGGAGATTCAAGGCAATCTCTTAATCCTGTGTAAAATCAAAAACCACATTCCATACTCCTAACATATGACACGGAATATAGGTTACCACTTCAAAAGGGAGGGAAAGAAGCACAGTAAGGAAATAAAGGACAAAAGCAAGACCAAAACCCAGCAAGGCAAACGCCATATCCTGCATCTCTGTGATTGATGACAAACAGCTCTTCAGATCTCTCACTTCTTCAAGTTGTGTTGACTTCTTGGGCTGGATCTACACCCAGTCTGCAACTCTCTTTGGCCATCTCACAGTTCTTGTATCTTTAGCATTATCGGGTCTGTCTCAGTTAGCATTTCTATTGCTGTGACAAAACACCATGGCCAACAAGCAAGTCGGTGAGAACAGAATTTATTTGTGTTAAATTTCCACATTGCTGTTCATTATAGAAGGAAGTCAGGACAGGAGCTCAAACAGAACAGGATCCTGGATGTAGGAGCTGATGCAGAGGCCATGGAAGAGTGCTGCTTACTGGCTTGCTCCCCTGACTTGCTCATGCTGGTTTCTTATAGAACCGAGGACCACCAGCTCAGGGATGGCACCACCCACCATAGATTGAGCCCTCCTGCATTGATCACTAATTAAGAAAATGCCTTACAACTGGATCTCATGTAGGCATTTCCTCAACTGAGGCTCATTCCTCTCTGGTGACTCTAACTATGTCAAGTTGACACTCAAAACCAGCCAGTATAACTGAGGCCTTGCCAGCTTGACATACAAACACACACTAATTAAGCCACAACCCTTCCTTTCTTATTCATCCCCCAAATCTCACATTAAAAACATAGATAAGTTTAAAAGTCCCACAATATTTACACATTCAAACACATTAAAATTTCAGTCCCTATAAAACAACCAATTGATTAAAATATCCAAGACTTTTAAAGGTTCAAAATCTTTAAGCTGTGGGCTCCTTTAAAAATCAAAATTAAAGCCGGGCGATGGTGGTGCACGCCTTTAATCCCAGCATTTGGGAGGCAGAGGCAGGCGGATCTCTGTGAGTTCGAGACCAGCCTGGTCTACAGAGCTAGTTCCAGGACAGGCTCCAAAACCACAGAGAAACCCTGTCTCGAAAAACAAAAAACAAAACAAAAAAAAAACCTCCAGAAGACTTAGAAGAAATCGACTCAAAAGTGAATTATATGAAAATAATAGAAGACCTTAAGCAGGAGGTGAAAAACTGCCATAAACAATTAGAGATTACAAACAAAAAAGGTAGAGAAAATGAATAAATCGCTTAAAGATACCCAAGAAAATCAAGAGAAACATGAAAAAGCAATCAGACAGGTACGGGAAGCAGTTCAAGACTTGAAGAATGAAATGGAAGTAATGAAGAAAACACAAACCGAGGGAAGATTGGAGATGGAAAATCTGGGTAAACGAACAGGAACTACAGAGACAAGTACTACCAACAGAATACAAGAGATAGAAGAAAGAATATCAGATACTGAAGATACCATAGAGAAAATAAACACACTGATCAAAGAAAACAGCAAAACCAACAAATTCTCATCACAAAACATTCAGGAAATATGGGACACAATAAAAAGACCAAACCTAAGAATAATTGGAGTAGAAGAAGGAGAAGAGGTGCAACTCAACGGCCCAGAAAATATATTTAATAAAATTATAGAAGA
>NW_026068176.1:354435-390243 GCF_014885135.2 Alexandromys fortis | reverse complement strand
AGTGGGGGGAGGGGGAGGGAAATGGGAGGCTGGGAGGAGGCGGAAACTTTTTTTTTCCTATTCTCAATAAAAAAATATTAAAAAAAATCAAAATTAAAAACACCTCCTTCAAGAGCAAAGAGCCAGTGCACAGTCACAATCTGGACAAAGCCAAACCAAATCCAACAGTATAAATAGCTCCATGTCTGGGGTCCACTCGCATCTTCTGGACTCTTCCAAAGGACGTAAGTCACTGCTCTGACTCTGCCCTCTGTAGCACACACAGCTTGTCTTCTAATCTCTGACTAGCTGCACCCCACTGCTGCCACTGTTCTTGGTGATCATCCCATGGTACTGCTATCTCCAAAATGCTGAGGTCCTCTGCTGAAGCGAGGCTGCACTTTCACCAATATCCTTTCATAGGCTTTCCTCGTGGTGCTAAGCTTCAACTTCTCTGCATGGCTCCTTTAGTCCTGGGTCTTCACCTGCCACTGAGGCTGACATGACCCCGTCATACCTTTACAGCACATGGGTGACTGTTAACACTACCAAGTTAGACTGCCAATATGAGGAACAAGATTTCTTGTTCTGGAATACAGCTTCTGTGTGTCAACTCTCAGGAAACACTTCCCAGAAGATTTCACCTCAACTATGCTGTTCTCTTCTTAGTGCAAAGTTCTCAGCTCTAGATGGCCAGCATCTAGTATCCCAGCAAAACAAAGGTTTGCTTTAGCAGTTATGCTATCTTGTTGATCACAGCTGATTCTTCAGTTCCAGTTAGCCAGAATGACAGAATCTTAAATCAAAATAGCAAATGGCTCTGATAGCGCCTTTAAAATTCCCTCCAAAACTTCACAAGTCAGGCCTCCATTTTTTGCACTGCTCTCAACATTCTCATCTTCCAAACTTCCACAGAACAGCTCATTGATCTGTTATCACTCAATGGCTTTTCTAGCTAAAAATTCCAATGCTCTTCAACCATCATCCCAAAACATGGTCAGGTCTGAAACCCACTATACTGGTACGAGTTTTTCTTGGTTAGGACTTCTATTGCTGCAATGAAACACCAAAACCAAAAGGCAAATTGAAGAGAAAGGGGTTTATATGGCTTACACTTCCACAATGCTATCTACCACTAAAGGAAGTCAGGATAAGAACTCTAACAGGGCAGGATCCTGGAGATAGAGGCCAAGGAGGGATGTGGCTTACTGGGTGCTCCTCATGGTTTGCTCAAATGCTCTCTTATAGAACCTAGAACCATGAGGTCAGAGATGGCACCACCCACAATTGGCTGGCCATTCTCCCTCAATCACTAATTGAGAAAATGCCTTATAGCTGGATCTCATGGAGATATTTCCTTAATTGAGTTTTTTTTTTTCCTCTCTGGTGACTCTAGCTTGTGTCAAGTTGATACAAAACCAAGTAGTGCAGGGTCTCCAATGTAATTCAGGCTTCATTTTCAAAGCTTCACTCAATGGCCTCTCAAGGCCTCTGTGCAGGGACTCTGCAGCCACAGGCCTAGTTTAACTGCTCCCCTTAACTAAAACATTCACATACTGATTGATAGAATGTATTTAACATTTTCAAAATAAAGCTTGAAGAACAATATTAACAATTGTGAATTATTAGGTTGAGGAACTGAATCCTTTTATAAATAAACAATACAAAATTTTCTTACATAAATGGCATATTTAGTATATTGACTGGAAGTAGTTTAAAATGTTTCAACTTAAGTAGTACTTAGCATAAAAATGAGAGAAATGCTCTCATACCTAATGAATATAAGATAGTAATAAAAGAAATGTTAGTATATATTACATTGATGCCAATTTAGCAGATATATTAATCTATGGTGTTAACTGTAGACCAATAAAATAAATTAAATTTAAGGTGCATAAGTGGTGGAAAATGCAGAGAATACTAGTGTATAATAGCTGAAACAAAGTTGATATCTCCCTTAGTTATTGTGGTGGTCTGAATGTAAAAGTTTCTCATAGGCCAGAAATTTGAAAGTTTGGTTTCTAGTCGGTGGACTGTTTAGAAAGGATTAAGAGGTATGACTTTGTTGGATAAGGTGTATCACTGGAAAGAGACTTTGCATATCAGATAAGAGATCTCATCTATTGCCTCCAGCACCATGCCTGCTTGCCTGACTGCTGACTGCAGTGCTCCCTGCCAAGATGTTCAAGAACTAATACTTTCAAACAATAAGAAAACCCTCAGTAAGTACTTTTTTTTAATAGTTGCCTTAAAAAGTGTCTCTTCACAGCAATAGAATAGTAACTAAGGACAGAAGTTGGTACCAGGGACTATAAAACAGGGTGTTACTGTTAGGAAGAATATGGAATATGTTGGGACTAGAAAAGCAGATAAACATTGTAAGTGGGGATTAATGGAGAATAGTAAAATCACATAATGTGGTAATGTTGAAAGCAATATGGACTGTGGAGACACAGCTCATGGGGTTTCAGAGGCAAATAATATTAGTAACTGAGCTAGTAACTATATTGTGATATTTGGTAAAAGATTATAGCTGCTTTCAGGCCTTCTCAAAAAAAAAAATCTGCCGGATGTTAAAGTGATGAGTTTTGGGCTAATATTTTTGGCAGAGGAAATTTCAAGACAGCCTAATGTTGACTTTGCCATGTGTGCAATAAATTAATTAAAAATGCTGCAAGATCCCTGGTGGCTGCAGTGGCAGAAATGCTGCAGGTCCCTGAGAGGTGGCAGTGGGCCATGTGGTGGCAGGCAGTGAACAGTGGGTCCCAAAAGCAGCCAGCCCCAGGCAGGGACAGCACAGTTCCCCCAGTGGCTGCAGCAGGCTATGAGGAGAGACAGACAGATGGGCACACCGCTAGACCATGCCACAGGTCTCCGAGGTGGCTGGTCCAGGGCAGGGAGACACATAGACACATGGCTGTGAGCGAGAGACAGACAGATAGGCTCACCATGCAGAGTGAGGTTGGATATTTATTTAGTGGGTTATAGAGGGGAAAGGGAGGAGGAGAGGGGAGAGAGAGAGAGAGAGAGAGAGAGAGAGAGAGAGAGAGAGAGAGAGAGAAGAAGCGACAGTGAGAGGGACAAAGGGAAGGAAGAGCCCAGAGGCTAAAGTGTGAAAAAAGACCATGGATGGGGAAGGGAGTGGGCATGGTTTGTCTCTTAAAGGGACAGAACAGATCATTACATTCCTATTTCTTTTTTTATAATAAAAGGGCAGGAGGTTAGGTACCACAGGTTAAGGGAATTGAGGTGGCAGATTCTCAAGACTACTTCCTGCTTATTTGTGGGCATCATCTTTTGGGGGGATCTGAGAAGACTGGGTGCTAGTCACATCCTGGCATAGCTGGTCTGTTTGTTCCTGTCCGATGTTTGTGGTATGGAATTGCCTGGTGTATCTTATACCTGTTTAAGGTATTGGCAGAACAGAGAAAAAAGTTAAGTTTAGAGGGAAAAAAAAACTTAGGACCTGAGAATTGAGAAGAGTGTATCTGACCTTCAATTCTGCTCCCTGGAATTTACAAGAATTCTTTGGGTTTGTGAAAACAGAAGTTTTAAAAATATACATTGTATAATCAGTAGCATATTTATGTCAGAATGACTGTGATAGACATTTTTGCATAATGAAAAGTATCCTTAAGACTATGGAAGGCAGTATAAGAGATAAATTTGATAACTTGTAAATTTGTCCTCACACCTTTATTAATTGCAGGTCTGAAACTTTTTTGGTGAGATTGTCCTTTTAAACTGACACAACCTCTCAGCTATCAAACTTCATCAGAGATCTTTGAGAAGGATAAAATTTTACTTGAGTTACTGATTTAAAAAAGACAGAGAACTTACTTGGTTAGCACCTAGAGCTACTCTTCAGGGTCCTCCATGGTTGCTGAAGGTCGTATTTGCCTTTGCTATTTAGTGCAGGGCCTGCGAGGCTCCAGAAGATCCTGTGGGCTAAGAAATTTGTAGGAAGACAAGTCTACCTTGGCCTGAGCAGCTAGGCTATCCATTCCAGTGATTCTGTCCATGTTTGGAGATCTTCAGTTTAGATGAAAGGCAGTTTCTTCCAGTGGTCAGTGCTTGGCAGTGGAAACGAATTGCAGATGGATGTTGTTCTGTGCCCATTTGTCTTCTGCCTTCTTTGGAGGAAGTGGAGTGCTGCTAGGAGCCAACCTGTCTCTTTTTGTTATGAAAAGATTTTTTAAATAATTAAATATTTAAATACCATATTCCCCAGATCTCTGAGCAGTTGAGGGCTGTTTATCAGATGTAACTACAGTATAGACCTGCCTGGAGAGCTGGGTCTGAGTCTGAGCTTGATTGTACTGGCTCTTAACATGAGGCCCTTCCATTCATGTATGACTGTAGACTGACCCATTCTTGTGAGACCTAGCTGTTCAGTTTGTGTTTGCAATGACTTTTTCTTACCCAACGGATGGTGTTTTGAAGCTGTTCTCTCCCTATCTTTGGCTCTTAAATTCTTTCCATTTCACCCTTCCATAATGACCTTATGAGGACATAGTATGACTGTTTTGCTTAGTTACATATTTAATGTTTGTATATATGTGTCTGTGTGTTTATTTTTACTATATTTTAAAGCAACTTCTTTTTCACATTATATAACTAGAGAGCTCCTGTCTTACTTAAACTATAAATAAAAGAGCTTGATGTCTAGACTCTTTGAAAAACATTTTAGTTATCATTATTTCAATTTAATAATGATTACTATTACTACTACATTGTGTTTTAGATTTGTCTGATTATTAGAGATTTTAAACAACTTTTCATAAAATTTGGGAGCATGTTTCATGTTCTTTAATGAAACACATATTCAAATTATTTTCTTCATTTTTATATCAGATATTTATTTATTGTTATTGATTTTTATGAATTGCATGTGTACTTTATATATTGACTCTTAGAGATAGAGTTTGAAAATATTTTCTCTCAATTCATAAGTTGATGGTTCATTTGTAGATTCCTTGAATTGCTGCTTAATAGCTTTTATTTTAGGCTTTCTGGTTGAATTTTTTATTTGTGTTGCCTCTACTTTGGGTGTTACATATAAAAACCTCATTAATAAGAAACTATTTTAAATTTAAAATTATATTTATTATGTGTATGTGTGTGTTCATTTCCATGATATGTTCTGCATGTGGACTTCAGAGGAGAACTTGGTTCTCTCCTTTACCATGTAGGAACCACGGATCAAATTCAGGTCACCAGACTTGGCAACAAGTGCCTTTACTCATTGAGCAATTTAGTAAATTCTTCTTCACATTTTTCTCCATGATTTTTATAGCTTCAGATCTTATGTTTAAAGCTGCTGCATTTTAGTTCTTTTTGCATGATATCAAATAAATATTTAATTTAATTATTTTACATGTTATATGTAATTTTTCAGCATTATTTTTAAGTGCATTTCCTTTCTACATTGTATACTTTTATGGTACCTTTTGTTTTAATTCAGCTGATTTTATATATATGTAAATTTATTGTCAGGCTTTTCATTTATTTACAATACTCTATATTATCATCAGTGTTCAGAAGTACACTATTATGTTCACTAGACTTTATAATGTGCATTCAAATTAGGCAGTGTGATACTTACAGCCTTGCTGTCTTACTTAAGATTTGTTTGTCTTACACAATAGGTTGCTCCCCACAAACTCACAGCAAGGCCCTGTTGTTGAAGACAATACCCACAGAACCCATTAAACATGGAGAGATCTGTTGCTTACATAGAACCTTCACTCCTACATACTAGTGTCTTTGGTACGGGGATTTATTCTGTAGGCTCCCAAAAGAGAAATGTAAATATCAACCCAGCTACAAAAAAAAANAAAAAAAAAAAAAAAAAAAAAAAAAACTTTGATATAAAATGCAAAATGCTGTTCTGCCTGAAATATATGCTAGGACATTGGTGGCACAACACTTATGAGAGGAACCAACTCATGTCTGATTTGACTTAAGGCCCACTCCATGAGATGGAACTGACATTGCCTGGGTTACCCAGAACCACATAGCTCAGAGACCTAAGGTGAAACTAAATGCTATTGGTCTTGAAAAAGTACTGATAAAATGACTCCTGTTGACATTTGTTATTTTCGTGTCAGTGCCTTATGCAGTCATGATCAGAAAAGCTTCCTCTTGCCGCAAAGAGAAATATGGAGACCCACAGACAGACATTACACAAACACACACACACACAACACACACACATATGAGAGATGAGAGAGAGACAGAGACAGAGACAGAGACAGAGACACACACAGAGAGAGAGAGAGAGAGAGAGAGAGAGAGAGAGAGAGAGAGCATTTTGGAATACATAGCTCTAAATGAAATGTTTCCTTTAAAACCCTCCCCTCAGAGCCCAGAGAATGCCATGGAAAAAAAGGAAGAGCCAGAGCCAGAGGGGATGAGGGGATGGAGGGCACCAGGAGAACAAGAGCCTCTAAATCAGTGGTTCTCAACTTTCCTAATACTGTGACCCTTTAATACAGTTCCTCATGTTATGGTGACCCCAACAACAAAGCTATTTTCATTGCTATTTAATAGCTATAATTTTGCTACTGTTATGAATCATAATGTAAATACTCCTGGCGACAAAGGCTTGCCAAAGGGATCATGACCCACATGTTGAGAAACACTGCTCTAAACCAACCAATCAAACTGAAGCAGCAAGCACAGGACCTACACTGATCTGCACCAGGTCCTCTGCACATACATATTATAGCTTTCAGTTTAGTATTTTTATGGGACTCTAGAGTGTGTAAACAAGGGTGTCTCTGATTCTTGTGCCTTCTCTTGGGAGACCTTTCCTTCTGTTGGTTTGCCTTGTCCAACTTGATGTCTTTTTTTTTTATCTTATTACATTTTATTTTGCTTTTTTAAAAAATAAAATATTTAAAAATATTGTTTTGGCTAATGGAAGCGGGTAAAGGGGTAAATGAAATAATTTTATTTAATTTTAAAAATGTATTAATGTTAATAAATAAAATAGAAAAAAGAGAGCTTGATTATTTTGGGGTCTTTGTATAAATTTATAATGTTTTTATTCTTTAAAAGTAGGATTGTGATTTTTGTAGGGATATGTTATATATTATTACTTTGCATAATATAATATTTTTAAAATAATAAGTTTTTTCAAAGCACTAAATAAGGGGTAATTTTCTGTATATTTCATTAGTTTTAATTTCTTTCTCTAGCATTTTAATTTGTTTGTATCTATGTTGTTAAAACAAGGTATTGCTGTTTTATATACTATCAATTTTCTTGTCAGATACTTTATTAATATACAAAAATGCAACTTATTTTCTATGATAAAATAATACTCTATAACAATTTAGGTTTGTTTACTAGCTATAACATTTGATTGGAGTCTTTGGGGCCTTTCCATATTAAGAGCATCAGGGGGTATTTAACTTTTTCTTTCTGATTTGATTTCTTTTTATTCACTTTATTTATTTATTCATTTATTTTTACATCTTTGATTTTTCTGAGAACATTATTATACTGAATTGAGGTGAACCAAAACAGTTTTTCTTGTACAGATCAAGATCTTGGAGTGATTTTTTTTCATAACATAGGTATTCCTTATTCTTCTAATTTTGGGAGTTTATCAAAGGTTGTTATCATTTTTTAAAAATGTTTGGCACAATTCGTGTACCATTTGTTCCTGGGCATTTCCTTTTTTGAAGCATGTTCACAGTTATATCAATCTCTTCAGGGTTATTTGTGTTGTCTTGGTTTGATTTTGCTATGGTGAGGCATTTTACGTCTTCATTATTCAAGCTTTGTACCTTTTCTGCTTAAAATTTATCTTCTAGGTTCTTTAAATGATGGTATTCTCTTATCTTTATTCCTCTGATACTGCAATGGCTTCTCATTCATTTCTTTGTATTTATGTGTGGCCTGTCTTTCTCTCATACTGATTGTGAATTTCATTTATCATTTAAAAACTATCTTTTAGTTTGTTCACTTATTCCATAGATTTTCTGTTCTCTAATTTATTTCTGGTTAGTTTTCCTTCTGCTTATATGACTCTTAAATTTTGTCTTTAGTCCCTTAAGTTTTAATATTAATTTGCTTATTTGTGACCATTTTTCTTTTTTAAAATAGACTTTTATTTTTTTACTAGAAACTTCCCTCGTGGTTTTACTTTTGCTTCATTCCATTTACTTCAATAGGTGGTAATTAATATTATTAGTCAACTCGACACTCCTGGGAAAATGAACCCTTAACTGAGGAATTGCCTCTATCAGCTTTACCTGTGTGCCTGTGAGGAAATGTCTTCACTGCTGATGGGGGGAGGGGGGTTGTAGGCAGTGCCAACCCTGAGCAGCTGGGCCTGATTCTATACGGGTAGTTGAGCAGGTTAGAGTCAGTGAATAGGTGAGCAGCATTCCTCCATGGTCTACGTTTCAGCTCCCAACTCCAGGTTCCTGCCTCCATGATGGAATATCACAGGAAAGTGTGAAAGGAAACAAATCCTTTCCCCCTCCAACTTGGCTTTGGACAGTGTTTGATCACAGCCAAAGAGATGGAAACTAGAAGAGAAACTGGTACCAGCAACATGGATCTGACCATGGAACTCACACTGTTCTGTGGGAGGGAGGGAGGGAGGGAGGCAGGGAGGGAGGGAGGGAGGGAGGGAGGGAGGGAGGGAGGGAGGGAGGGAGGGAGGAGCTCTTGAAGCTTTATGTTAGAAATGTCACTGAGTACTCAGAGCTCCCTGAGCTGTCGTGGCACCTTGGAAGATAACTGGAAGATAATGCTGATGATGTTTCAAAGAAGAGCAAAGCTCTATGACATTTCAACACTTCGGATTAGGAATCTGTGGGAGTGAAACCTTTGCTTTGCTGGGACTATTGATGCTCTGTTGCTGTGGCTGAAGATGTGCTCCAACTTCCTTTGACTCTTGATAAAGGCCTACCCATCCTGGCTCGGAGTCGATAGTCATGCTTGTCTTACATTATGTATCAAATTTCCCATTCGAAACACAAGTTCAAAGAAAACATTATGAGTATTTTAAATGCAGAAACTACTGAATTTTAAGCGAAGGACAAACTTTTCTCAGTATACAAGTTATATTGAGGGAGGCCCCACAGGTGTCATGCAGGGAAGCAAACCCCAGGAAGAGATAGGAATAAAAACCCAGTGCAGACGTCAGGGAGTTTAATAACGTATAGTTTATTCCCAGAATATTTAAGCCCAATATAGTTTGGAAAAAAGTTTCCCCACCATAGAAGGAAGCATAGTTACATTGAAATTCAACTCATGCTCTGTGTCAATCCCTCCAAGAAGATGGGTTCTAGAGATAAGCTACCCGTACTAGCTTAAGGGCCTAAGGGCCTGGCCTGGTCTTGGTCATACAGATAGAGAATTCATATGGGCTACTACTTCCTTCTGGTCCTGTTTGTGGGAAATTGAGGGAGCCTCCGGCTGTAAGGGTCATTTAGATTACTAGCCACCTCCAATCTTGGTTGTAAGAACGTGATATTGCCAACAGATAACACAGATTACCGGGCTGTTAATCACTTCTAATTCTCAGCTTTCTGGTGGAAGAACAGGTTTTTCATCATTCCCATTGGAAAGATAATCCTGTACGTTTACTATTCCTGATTTCTACAGAGATCTGTAGGCTCAAGAACCTTTGAGCTGTGTTCCCAACATCATATATCTGTGTGGTCACCCCTAACCACAGAAAACTGTAAGCCCCAGGCATCAAACTCAAAGCATGATGGTAGGATCTGGTATAAGTGTTGAAAATCATTCAATGACCAAACCTCAAATATATTTCTTTACAAACTGAGTGTTCCTTAGAAGAGTCTCACATTTCATGCCCCCTAATAGGACCTTTTGTTTTTTCCCTTCTTGCTTCTTGACTGCCCCTCTTTTTTTCCCCACCACTTCACTGCTTCCAAAGTCAATGTGTAGAACAAGATGAATTTAGTTAGATGAGCGTTCTCAAGGAGAGCAAGAATTGCCACTGAAAGTAGATTTGGCTGTGAAACAGGACATTGTGTCTTGTATGTATTTGACAATACTAGTTTGAGGGGCCTAATTTAATGCCCCACATCACTACTGAGACAATGCTAAAATAATGTGTGTGTGTGTCTGTGTGTAATCGATCACATAATGATAAAATAGGAAAACATAAAAGATAATAAATAGTAGTAGTTTCACTTACACAATTTATAAGAACCCATAAAGGGCCTAAAACATAACTTATTTTTAAGCTGTCACATGAGAGGAAACAATGTTTTTCTTTGTTTTCTTTTGACTTAATTGTATGGGGTGTAGAGAGTGCAAACGCTGGCTTTATCTGTGGAGGTCAGAAGATGACTTTTAAAAATTGGTTGCCTTTCCACAATGTGGGTTGTGAGGATAGAACTCAAATCATCACCTTTAACTACTGAGCATCTTGCCAGCCTAACAATTCATTCTTTTAAGCACGCATGTTCCCTCAGAATTTTTGTTATACCTTATTTTGTATTTTTATATTTTTAGTGAGATGATGTTTTGATATTTATATAGTCCGTGCTACTGGAAACGATTACCTCTTTAGTATAATTTACAATTTCATAGAAACTATTTTGTGTATGTGTATAATAGAGATTTTTAAGTTTATTTTTTTCTTATGCATAGAGGAAATCTTTGAGACCTTTTTATTGCCTCCTGGGCTCCTGCACACACATAATGCATATATACTTAAGCAGGCTTACGCATCTACATGCTGATGAAAACAAATCTCTTTCAGAAATTTTACAGTTACATGGTATCATAATTCTCATTCATTCTCTCTACATAAATTAAAATGCTAAAATAATGTTAAATGTATTTTCTATCATTAATGTTATTTTATGATGAAAATATTCCAAATTCCTCTAGACTTTTGAAGTATAAGATACCTTATTGTTATATGTACTCTTCTTACTGTGTGAGGAAAAGAAGTCTTTACTCCCATTTAACTGTCAATTGGAATTAGTATCTGTATTAGTTACTTCTTACTGTGGCAAAAGAATCTGATGCAGGCGATTTTTAGAAGGAAGAGTTCGCTTTGGATAATGGTTTCAGGAAACAGTTCACCATGGTGAGGAAGTCATGAGGCAGTTGGTCACATTGCATCTGTAGTCAGGAAGAAGAGAGGAGGAGGAGGGGGCTGGAGCTCTGTTCACTATCTTCTTTTCATTTAATCCAGAACTACAGCCCAAGGGAATAGTGCCATCCAAACTGAGGATCTACTGTACCTCTTCAGTGGGAGGGGGCGGAAGTAGGCGGCAGAACAGAGCCCTGACAGAGACCAGCCTTTCATTTCAGTTCACTAGAATGGACAGAATTGAGCAAGCAGTTCTCAGGGAAACCACAACTTATGGGCAACCAATCAGCAGACAGCCCCCAGTCTTCTGCTGGATCAGCAGGCTTCCAAAGCCCCTAATCTGACTCAACAGATGCCCCCCAAACCTTCTGCAAGCTAAAGATAGCTTTCCATAACTCCACTTAAAAGGAGCTTGTAATCTTATTTGTGGGTTGCCGTGTGCCACCCCAACATTGGAATTAATAAAATGTTTATCATATGTGACTATTGGTCTTTTCGTGGCGGGGGGGTTTCTCATACCTTAATATTCAGTTAAACGTTTCTGGAAAAAATTCTTATAGACACATTCAGAAATAAATATCCATAGTGAATCTAAATTCAACTAAGTGAGCAATTAAGAACATCTATCACAGTGACTGTTAGGCTTCCAGCATTGTATTGACCCTCCCCCACTTGCAGCACACTGGCATTTAGGCAAACATCTAACTAGCTTAGGGCCCTGGAACGTACGCATGGCTAAGTCATGCATTGCATGGCTGCTGAAGGCTTTCCCTTTTAAGTAAGCTCCACCCACCTGTTTGTCTTTTTACCCAGTCCCCTCTTGGTGTGACCCTCTTGGTCCCACACTTTCTCCCTCTTCCTCCCCTTTACCCCTGCCCTTTCCTAATAAACTCCTAAGTGGGGTTAAAGAGCTCTGTGGTTCATTCCTCACTGCCGCAGCTCCAGCCTACCAACAGCAGTAACCATTAATCAGATTCTATCATTCCATACTCCTATCCACAGCTACCAGTGACCACCATTGTATTCTCAGACTCTGTGCAATCAATGGGCTTTTTAATTTTCTAAATATCCATGAGAGCATATAGTGCTTTTCCCTGAATGCCCAGTTTGTTCCACCTAAAATAATGTTTATTTTCAAATGTTATTGTAAGTCACGTGATTTCATTCATGTTTTGGAGTAAATAGTAGTCCACTGTATATTAATACAACACAGTCTTTATCCACTTGTCAATTGAAAAAAATTAGACTTTTTACACTTCTTAGATAGAGGAATAATAATATTCGTTGAATATTCTGATTTCGTTTCCGTTGATGTACGTTTCTGTCATTCTTTGGCTCATGTGGTAGTTCTCTGATTGATTTTTAAAGCACTCCCATCTTTCCTAGTGGCTACCCTGTTCCATTGCTGACACCGCCCCCCCCNACATCTTCTGATAGTGAGCTGCTGGTAACCAGTACTAAGCATTCTTACTCAGATATTTTCCTTGCAATTCTCTAATTGCTTAGCTTGCTCATTTTTCATTCATCTCTTAGCCATTTATTCATTGTTTTGAAAAAAAATGTGTACAACTACTGACCATTTCTATTTACCTTTTTAAAGATTTTATTCATTTTACATTCCAACCACGGTTCTCCCTCTAGCCACTCCCCACCCCATAGTTCACCCTCCAATGGCTCCTCCCAAAGCATAAGGCCTCCTGTGGGGAGTCAACAAAGCCTGCTATATTCAGTTGAGTAAGGACCAATCCCCTCCCCCTGCATCAAGGCTGAGCTAGGCATCCCATCATAGGGAAGAGACTCTTAAAAAGCTAGTTCAGTCTCCCTCTCTCCCCTTTCCTCATCCCCAACCCACCCCTACCCCACCCCCATGCTCTCAACTTCCGCCTGGCAATCTTGTTTGCGTCCAATTTCCAGGAGGATCTATATATGTTTTTCTTTGGGTTCACCTTGTTATTTGGCTTCTCTAGGCTTGCAAACTATTGGCTCAATGTCGTTTGTTTATGGCTAGAGTCCACTAATGAGTGAGTACATACCATATTCATCTTTTTGGGTCTGGGTTATCTCACTCAGGATAGTATTTTCTATTTTTATCCATTTGCATGCATATGTCATTGGGTTTTTTTTTATCACTGAGTAGTACTCTAATGTGTATATATTCCACACTTTCTTTATCCATTCTTCCATTGAGATGCATCTAGGTTGTTTCCAAGTTCTGGCTATTACAAATAATGCTGCTATGAACATAGTTGAACAAATGATTTTGTAGTATGATTGGGCATCTCTTGGGTATATTCCAAGAGTGGTATTGCTGGATCCTGCGGTCGAGGAAGGAGAAGGGAAAGACTGAGAAGAGCTTGGGAGAGTGGGAGGGTGGAGATGGAGGAAGGGTCAAGGATATAAAAGCAGGGAAGAAGACATCTACATTAAGGGAGCCATTTTAGGGTTGGCAAGAGACTTGGCTCTAGAGGGGATCCCAGGTGTCCACGGGGATGTCCCCAGCGTGGTCCTTGGGCAGCAAAGGAGAGGGGTGCCTGCACTGGCCTTGCCCCACTATCACACTGATGATTATTTCGAATATCACCATAGAATCTTCGTCCAGCGATGGATAGCGATAGAGACCCTCATTAGAGAAACAGACTGAGCTGTCAAGGTCCAGTTGAAGAGCAGAAGGAGGGAGAAGGTGAGCAAGGAAGTCAGGACCATGAGGGGTTGGTCCAACCATTGAGACAGCATGTGTGACCTAATGGGAGCTCACCAAATCCAGCTGGACCAGGACTGATGGAGCATGTGATCAAACCAGACTCTCTGAATGTGGCTGCCAATGGGGGCTGACTGAGAAGCCATCGATAATAGCACTGGGACCTGTTTCTACTGCATGTGCTGGCTTTTTGGGACCCTACTCCATTTGGATGCACAGCTCCCTAGTCCTGGATGAAGGGGGGAGGGCCTCGGACTTCCCATGAAGCAGGGTATCCTGCCCTCTCTTAAGGAGGGAGGGGGAAGGAGGAGGGTGAGTGGGGGAGCAGGAGAAGAATGTTAGGAGGGGAGGAAGTGTAAATTTTTTGAATGAAAAAAAAAAAAGCTAGCTCAGGGTTAGAACCTGGTTCCACTGCCAGGGGCCCCTCAAATAGACCAAGCTACAAAACTGTGTCCCACATGCAGAGGGCCTAGGTCTGTCCCATGCAGGCTCCTCAACTGGTCTGGTGTTCTTGAGTTCTCACGAGTTTGGTTCAGCTGACTACTGACCATTTTTAAATCAGATTTTTGGTGTTGAGTTTTTGGAGTTTATTTTTTATAATCTAACAATTGCAGCTTGCAAGCATTTCCCCATCTGGAAATCGTCTCTTCAGTCACTTTTTCGTCATTGCATTTGCTGTTCATCTTTTTTTTTTTTTTTTTTTTTTTTTTTTTTTTTTTTTTTTTTTTTTTTTTTTTTTTTTTTTTTTTTTTTTTTTTTTTTTTGCTTCAGATAATCTTTGTCTCTCCTCACTTTCGTTTTCTGTGTTTTCAAGGTATTGTCTGTTAATGCACCTTTATTTATAAACTGCCACGTGCTATTTGAGCCTACAAAGAAGCTGGCTCTTGTAGGGAGGTTACCCCTGACATTTCACAAGCAAACACAGTTGTCTTAAAATTTCCTCTAGGGACTCACGTTGGGGAGGGAACTGCCCTCCTTTAACTTCATTACAGGGAAGGAGAACAGAAAAACAGCCCTAGATTAAAAAACAAACAAACAAACAAAAACCATTGTTCTTTAACAAACAGCTTGGAACCAAAACATTTCCAACAAATGTTACTATTGTTATGCCAAGATGTTAAAATGTACCCACAGTGAGAAAGGAGGCTGGAAATTCCACCATGGGAAGCTCAGCAATAGAGAGAAAGCTCAATTGGGAGACTATTTTTTCAAGGCTAGGGTTCAGACCTCGTGAGCATTCCTAAGCATGCCTACTGGTGTTGTGTTTGTTCAGTTCTTACTTAAGCAGGCATGTTAGTAAGACTTTCTGGGTACAGTTTTTGACGTTTTTAGGAAAAAGAATGTCCTCTAGAAAATGTCTCTGTTCTTCAGTCTCTTAAAATATTCCTTGTCTTGAAAAGCCAAAATAAATAAATAAATAGACAGATAAATAAATAAATAATACTCAACAAAACAAACTCTTCTTTTTCCCTCTTCCACAATGATCTTCCCAGATAGGTGTAGCTGTATCCCTTAGGACTGGGCTCCACAACTCTGCAATTTTATTAGCTGTGGTTTCCTGTAACTGTCACCATCTATCGCAGAGACATTTCCTTGGTAAGGCCTGAGGCCTGGACTTACCTGTGGGTGTAAGGGCATATCATTAAACCGTAATTAAGGATGATGCTGGCCATTCCAGGTTCTCCTCAAAATCCATGACTTTACCAGTTCTGGGTACATGGTTAGATTCCAAGTACCTGGGATAATTTCCTTCCTCTTCTTGAACAGGTCTTATAGGAGAAATAGCCTTCCCCAGAAAAGAGCACACCAGTTGATTATCCAATACTAAGTGGTCATCCCTGAAAACATATGCATACAATTAACATAATCCATACTAAATAGACTGTATTTATGTAGCAACAAATAAAGGAAAAGACTTGAAACAGATTATCTTAGTTAGCGGTTTCTAGTGCTGCAATAAAACACAATGACCAAAAAGCAAATTCAGGAGGAACGAATATATTTGGCCTACACTTCAACATTGCTATTCATTAATGAAGGGAGCCAGGACAGGAACTCAAACTGGCAAGGAACCTGGAGGCAGAAGCTGAAGCAGAAGCCATGGAGGGAAGCTGCTTACTGACTTGCTTCTCATGACTTGTTCAGTTGGCATTCTTATAGAACCCAGGACCAGCAGCCCAGGGATGGCACCACCCACAATGGCCTGGCCCCTCCCCCATTGATCACTAACTGAGAAAGTGCCTTACAGCTGGATCTCATGGAGGCATTTCCTCAGCTGAGGCTCCTCCTCTCTGATGACTCTAGCCCATGTCAAGTCAACACACAAAACCAGGCAGTACAGAGAGATCAAGGGGTGGTAGGTACATAAAAGTGTTTGGAGGGAGGAAAGGGAAGAGAAGGAAATGATGTAATTATTTTTAAATCTCAAAAAATATTTATATATTTTTTCAATTAGGAACTCTAGCTGATTGCCTCAGTTTCCTGTGTTGGTTTCTGCTGGATGTTGTGAGCACTCAATTTGATGCCACCACCAAAATTCCAGTGCCAGAAATGGGTTGCATCTTGTTGAGTCTTTGCTCAAAGGGGCCCCATAGACAACCTCAAAATATCATAGGTTATTGCCAAAGCTATTAGTTGATTTTCACAATGAGGCCTATTGCTGAAGACAACACTTATGATACTGAGCAGAAAGAAGTCAAGCTGATGCCTAACTAGAATATTATCCCCCTACTAATTAGTATTCATGGTGTTGTAAGGTACTCTGTCTGCATAAAACCAGAGAAGAAAAATAATCATCAACATCACCTAGATACAAACCCCATGACTTACAACAAAGATCTACCTGAAAGAAATACTGGTACGATGCTGGCACAAATGTTATGGGCGTACCAAATCATCTTTTCATTGGATTTATGGTCCATTATGTGAGATGTAACCCATATCTGACACTATAAAAGTGAACAAGAACCTAAAACTAGGTAGGTCTTGGGCACTAAGGAAATTTATTACTATTATTCTGCTAGAGTAATATGGTAATAAGATTACTCTTAATCATATATTGTTATACTCCTAGTACATGTATCACTCAACCTTCATCATAGACGCTTCTTTGAAGCACTAATCCCTAAATGGGATGTCATTATCAACTACCTCCCCACAAGGCTCAGAGGGCTATCCAGCAGAGGAGGCAGAAAGATTTTAAGAGCCAGATGTGGTAGATGACTCCAAGGAAACAGCATCATCTAGACACAGTAGGACTGATGCACATATAAATTCACAGAGATTGTGAAAGCACACACAAGGCTTACACAAGTTCAAACTAGACAAAGTCTCAGTGCAGAGAATGGGAAGAGGTAAAAATTTCCACCCCTAACCAAGAAGCTGTTTGCAATTGATATCTGTTGGGTAAACGGAAATCGATTTTCATTAATTAAGCTTCACTGGGTATATCATCCACATTCCATGGCAGTTCCCATGTCCAGGTGGGTAAGGAGGTTGAAAGAATCTGAGAGTATTTGGGAGAGAACAAAGAATATGATTAAAATATAATGTATACAAATTTTAACAAAAATTAAAACGTAACTATTCGCAAGATACGAAGTTCAGTGACAAAATGCTCTGTTCAAATTCTGGGAATAATTACTCATCATTTCTGCTGGTCCTTTTATTGGAAGATGAATTTAACTATGTGCAAGATGTGAAACACATGTTTAGAACATGTCCATACAATACTAAGTGAGCTAAAGATTCAACAGTCATATAGATCACTTGATAAATTTGAACAGCGAATCTGTATAATTTAGATAAATAACATAAAGTGGCTTATGTAGATCAATCAAGATAACTATAAAATTAACCAATATTCATTTCCTTGCGCATGGTGTTGATTCATCCTGATCTGCCATGGTTAATTCGCTATAGTGATTTCAATAGACAGTGACATCCTCAAATGATGCTCTGACATGTACTGTGGAAAACAGGTATTAAATCTGTGTCATTCATGTGAAAATATAGAGCTTTATTCAAAGACTTTGCAATTCAGATAACTTTATGCTACATTAAATACTTGTTAATTTGCTTGCATTGGAAATTTATTTGTATATGTTCTGAATATTTACAGTTTCTTGTTTCTAGAGGAATAGGCAGGGTTTTGTAGTAGAAAAAAAAATGAACCTAATGAAGAGAAATCTGATTTTTATCCCCCCAGCCCTAGGAGTAATAAACTGAATTACTTCTGACAGCACCTTAACATCCTTGAGCCTCCACTTCTTAGACTGTTAAACTCACAGTATTCATGGCTGCCTCTCTAATTCTAAGGATGCTGTAGATATGAAGTGGCAACTGATACAAAACTATTTAGGAAAGATGAAAGTGGAAACTGGATGTAAGATATTCTTGTATGGATATTTAGAATTATATCAGTAGAGTTTATTATATTAAAAAAACACCATGGGTAAAAACATAAAATCACACTTTTATGTGAATAAATAAAAAACAATAAAAGTAGATGTTGTTACAATTCCAGGTATGATTCCATGTTAATGTCTGAGTGATGTGAAAATGGAAAGTTTCAAATTTCCATTTACAATTTGATTTTCTTATTCTGAGTGACACTAGTATTATAATTCAATTATAAAAATGTCTTTAAAATTAGCCAAACCTATATGTTAATGACAAAAAATTAACTACACATGCTTCAATTATTTCATCCACTTTGATAACAAAATTGAAGGTGCTTTGGTCATGAAGCAGAAATTTTAAGTCCAAACAAAAACCATAAGATGGCATTCAAGTCTCAATTTCACTTTCCGTTGTTACTTATTGTTCTTCCTCACATTGACTATATCTTATTACTTTGGATTACAAGCAGAGTTTGTGCTGTTATTTCATGCCTTTGCTAATGTTACTCTCTCTAAAATGAATGGTTCTTTCCCAAGCTCTTTTTTTAAAATTTGTATTTCCATAAAATTCAGCCTTCAGCAACCAATCTGTACCAATTCTGTACTGAATTTACATAACATGTTTGACTTCGTTAGCATATTTCATAGAATTTTTTTGCATCACAGATGGCCTGTCCTGGTAGCACACTCCTTACTCCCAGGACTCAGGCAGAGACGGGGTGAACTTTGGGTTCAGAGCTACATAGTGAGACCATATCTCAAAACAGCAAATGAACAATGGCAGGGACAAACAACTGTAGGGCCTCTCTCTGTGTGTCTCTGTCTTTCTCTGTCTCTATTTTTTGTCTTTCTCTCTATCCCTCTCTCTCTTTCTCTTGAAAGTTTTATTATTCCGAGAATAGTCCAGTCTACATAGTGAGCTCCAGAGCTACATGGTAAGAAACTGTCTCAAAGAAAGGAGAAAGGATCTATTTTAACATGAATATATGCATGTGTGTGTTTTGATGAATTTATATCACATGTGTTTGGGTGACAGCAGAGGCCAGAAAAAGGGGTCAGTTAACTTGGAGCTAAAGTTACAAGTGATTGAGAACTGACCAACCTGAATTTTGGGAATTAAATTCAGACCATCTGAAGAAGCAGTGAACACTTAAACACTGAGCCATCTCTCTACTCTTCACATATTTATATGTTTACTATAAAATGTATCCTTCGTTTTTCAAGAAAAAAAACGCAGTTTTTCTAAGAATGTGACTCCATCTCTTCTATCATTGTATAGTTAATGTCAACTATACTTGTCGCCGTGTATTACATGTAATAATTCCAGAATACTCTGGTAGACTATTTGCAGAAAAACTGAATCTCATACAGCAAAATGAAAGTGGAATAAGTGATAATATTAAGGACACAGACTTTATAGCCAAGAGATTAGCCGACTTCAAACATTTAGAGATCTGTCACTAGTTTTAGCAAGATGAAAATGTTGTACAAATTAACCATCACACTTATGCTTACAGAATATTATACTTGGATTATAAAATAATAGTGGAAATTATTGAACAAAATGGGAACTATTTGCTAGAAATATTATTATGGGAGGGATTTTTGGCAAGCTACACAGTGTATGAATATACTTTGACTAATATAGTGATTAAGTTTGTAAGAGCAAACTAAAAATACTATGACTTTTTTCTCACTAGTAAGAAAATAATTTGTCATGATTTACTGACTTTGATTATCTATGCTCCATGCACAAAATACATAAACAGTCATGCGAACTAAATGACAAGTAAATGCTTATGTTTAACAGCTTTCAAATACAAGGTTTACAAATACTGATAACTTTTTTTAATCAGAGTATAATTTTTCTTCTCAATCTTCCATATGAGCAAATAATGTGACTCTTAATTAATAATTACAATAATATGCAGAGATGTTAAAACATGTTTATTTAAAGGGCTGGTTAATTTAGATGGGCTTAGCATTTACTTTATAAGCATTGAAGAGTTGATTTTAATCCTCAGAGAAAACATTAAAAAGCCAGGAATAGTGGCACACACTTTATAATCCCTACATTGGGTAAACAGAGGCAGATGGAGCTCTGGGACTCACTGGTCAGCCAGCCTCCCAAATTGCTAAGGGCCAAACCAGTAAAAGACCTTGTCTCAGAGGGTGAGTTTGACAGCACTCCCGAGGAAATGTCCCCAAGGCTGACTTCTGGTCTTCAAATGAATATGCAGAAACATACAAACACACCCTATGCAATACTGCACACACACACACACAATTATGTTTGTTTATCAACTTAGTTTGCAGATCATTTCAATTTGATCTCTGCTACAAAAGAAATAATATAGGAAGTCCATGAGACGCTGCTGTTCCTGTAATATGAAATGTATATACAAACTGAGTGTTTGAGGTGCAATTTATATCTATCCCCTTATTTAAGCTTGATGTTGCAAACTGAGAACTGTACTGAGAACCTAAAATAAGCTATATGTGCAACAAAATTATGATACTGAATATTTACCATAAGATCAAATATTGACTATGTATGTCAGTCCCTGAATTTAATTACTTAATGTATATTTCAGCCTGCACCTTACATGAACTATTGCTTTCATAAATTCTCAATCTGTGCAATAGGAATAGTGTGATCAGTGGGGAAGATGAATTGTAAAAAGTACAGCCATTTAGTGCCTCTATTTATTTGCAGGTCTTTACACTGAGTGTTATATCATTTGTTATTAATTCAATCACCTGTGCCAAAAAAATGAATCTTATTTCATGCATTCAAATGTTTGAGGATAGGGTGCCAGAAACCATATGGATCTTGTTTGAAATTCTTCCAAACCATAGCTATCCATATGCAACTGATAAAAGTCAATTTACTTGGTGATAGGGAATGGAAGGCTGCTCTCAAGTCAAGTCAATGGAGATCACCCTATACATTTCTAAGTACTAAACTCAAGGGAAATTACTTCACCACAGCCTGATCCAGACATCAGTAATGAAGACTGTGACATAGCCAGTGTTCAACTATGTTGACTTTATAGTACTGGAATTAATCCATCAACATTTCAACTCAGTGAAGTCATTTCCAGGCTGTAGTGTGTCTGAGGCTTACTTCATCTTTACAGACCCAGATGCTGAAACCACATCCTAACAGTTAATGATGTTAGTGAAATGTTGTTAACCTTGTGATGATAGTAGCTGCCTTTTACGACATGAGCTTGACGAATTTAGACTGGAATTATAGTCCTCTAATGTGACCAGTGGTACTTAGAAAACTCTTCTGTGCATATCATGCAATATGTCAGTAGTTAACTCTTTCTGAATTAAGATTTTTGAGAGATTATTTTATATATTACCTACATATAACTAAATATTATATGAGATCTAGTATAGATAGTAGCAAAGTTTTTAATTGATTTGATTTGACTTTACTGGCTAATTTGGACTGAAGCTACATCACAGTCTTACAGAATCTGGAGTTTTCACTATAAATACAATCACACTGCTTCCACTCTTTTTCTCTCTGACAATTACAGTGAATACTAAAATTAGTAACTACCAGGGTCTTGATAAAGCAAGGCAGATCATATCACATATTTTTCCTGACTAAAACCCATCAGTAATGTAACAAGTTCCTCCAAGAAGACAACAGAATTTTTAGAGCATTTATAAGACTTTCATGACCTCCCAAACTCGTCAACCCATTATTCTTTGACTTCACTTCCAATCTTCTCCCTTCTTCACACTGTTGTAGTCACATACACCTCTTCGTAACACTGGTCATAAGCTACAGTACATTTTGACTGTCAGCTATACTTTCATATCACTGTCTCGAAGGCATAGCATATGTCAGATTCTTTTGAATGTAAAAATAGTTCTGTCCATTTAAATACACAAAAATTGAATTCACATAGTCACCATGAAAACTTTAAAAATGTTAGCTTTATGTCTCAAAAGCCTAGAAATAGAACTAATGTATGACCCAGCTGAGCAGACACCCAAAGAGTGTACAGAGACACTTGAACACCCATGTTTATTGCTACTTTATTAACAATAGCTAGGAAATGGAATCAACCTAGGTGTCCATCAACACATTAATGGATAAGAAAAATGTGGTACTTGTATATAAAGTCATATTAGTTAGCTGTAAAGAAAAATGAAATCATAAAATTTGATAGCTTCATATCTACTGGCTTTTTTTTTTTTTTTTGAGACTGAGTTTCTCTGTAGCTTTGGCACCTGTCCTGGAACTAGTTCTTATAGACCAGGCTGGCCTTGAACTCACAGAGATCTACCTGCCTCTGTCTTCTGAGTGCTGGAATTAAAGGTGTGTGCCACCACCACCTGGCTATATCTACTGTTTTATATGTTTAATTTGGAGCACAAACTGAAGCTAGGAATTAGAAAGGGACCGTTGGATGGTCATATTAAAGAAGGGGCAATAGCAGAATATAGACAAAGATAAGGTAGTAATGTGGAATAACGTGGGTGGGAAGACTTAAGCGTCAAGACACGTGGATGTATGGGAGAAGATGATTAAAGGGAGAGCTCACATGAACGAAGATGGGAAGAGAAGCCACATGGGAGCCTGCTATCTCACAAGCCAACTTTAATAAAAGAAATGATAGTAAAACATATGTAAGATGAAAGAAGGTAGGATTCTGGGTGTTAAAGGTGAAGAGGAATGAGGGAGAGAAGGGATTACTGGGTGGGTTCAGTAATATAAAGGATGTATGTGGGGAAATCATGAAAATCTACCAGTTAGTAAGCCAATTTCAAAAGACATCTTTAAAATAGAGTTCTATAGGTACTAAAGGGGTCTGGACATTTAAACAAAGCAAACAGTGAACTAAGTATTTGCTCAAAGTATCCAGTCGAGCTTTCATTATCCATCAAGGAGTCCAGTCTTCTTGGACAAGAAGTTACCAGCCCTCATGGTTCCAAACAGGAACTGGCCATGAAAACAAGCAATTTGTTGCAACAGGAGTAATTGTAGCAAAGAGCAGTCAACTAAAGGTCATGGGAAAAGTCTTCAGCACTTCTACCATTCTGCTCTTGTCCTACTTAGAGCAAAAGGAATATGCTAAAGTCTAAAATAAAAACTATGGAAGCCTTACTGACAAAAGGTATATAAAGACAATCTCTAGCCAATTATTAACTGAACAAACACTTTTAAAGATATAGCAATAACTCCTATGAACAAATATAAAAATTTTAATGAAATTAACATGAAAAAAATTATCCGGATATAGTCTCAAATACTTAATGCAAGGGTAACACATTTACATATAATATCCAGATAATATATTTGAAAATATAAATCTGCTGTAGGAGGTCCTTCTATATTTGTGTTGCTTCCATTGGTTGAATAAAGAAACTGCCTTGGCCTTTTGATAGAGCAGCAGCTTAGGTAGGCAGAGTAGGCCGAACTTAATGCTGGGAAGAAGGGAAGTGTGACAAATGCTATGAATCTCCAGCCTGAGACGGATGAAGGTTAGAATCTCTCCCAGTAAAACACGACCTCATGGTGACAAACAGATTATTAAAAATGGGTTGAATCAAGATTTGAGAGTTAGCCAATAAGAGGCTAGAAATAATGGGCCAGGCAGAAATTTAATTAATACAATTTCTGTGTGATTATTTCAGGTGTAAGCTAGCTGGGCAGGATGGAACAAAGGGCCCCGTGCTCCTTATACTACATAAATCAAATGAAATAGGAAAGATTCTCAGCAGATATACAATCAAGACATGAAATTATTACAAAATATTAACATATACACTCATTTTTAATAAGAAGAAATTCCAATGGTATAAAACTACAACTCACAATGAGAAAACAGTAGTCAAAATTATGTTTCTTTAAGTATGCCCAGAAATATAAGGAGAATGAGGAGTAAATAATGTATGTCAGTAAATAATCTCAAACGTTATTGAGTAAGAAATCTCAAAAGCTTTGAATGGAACTTTGGGATTAGAAAAATAATAAATCAAGTGAATTTTTCCTAACAGATCAATAACACATTTGAAAATGGATGAATCAAGTTATTTTAAAGTTAGGAAGATAAGATTTTCCAATAAACAGAATAATAGATTATAGGTAAATACATAAGTACCTACAGCATGTGTCTAACCAAGGTTGCCAAGACATACCTAATAGAATTAGTAAAAGGCATAAAAAACAGTAATAATGTATTTGATGATGTAAAGGAAAAAAATGAAATGTTGCTTAAAGTCCTCAATCCACAAATCATAAATGTTTACCACAGAGAGAAGCATATAGTCGTGATAAAATATTGAAAGTTAGAAGACAGAACTGAATGATCACATACAAAGAATAACAATGAGATTAATAATTAACTCTTCATCAGAGTCAATAAATCTCATCAAGCAAATAATACCTGATTATTAGGTATTATTAGAGAACAGACATCAAACAGATATTAACAGATATTAAAACAGAAAAAATTCAGCATCTTTATTAGTTCTTTCTTTGTTGTTACAAAATACCTGTCAAGAAGCAATTTACAGCTGGGCGGGCGGTGGTGGTGCACACCTTTAATCCCAGCACTCGGGAGGCAGAGGAAGGCAGATCTCTGTGAGTTCGAGGCCAGCCTGGTCTACAGAGGGAGTTCCAGGACAGGAACCAAAGCCACAGAGAAACCCTGTCNAAAAAAAAAAAAAAAAAAAAAAAAAAAAAAGAAGCAATTTATAGAAGAAAGGGTTTATTCTGGCTTACAGTTTGAGAAGATACCTTCCATTATGGTGGAGGAACTAGCTGGCAGGAAAGAGGGGGATGGTGATCACATTGTACTCACAGTCAAGAACCAGAAAGTCACCCAGGCTGTCAAGCCTAAAGGTCTGTCTCCAGCAGTCCTCTTCCTCCAGTGAGACCCACCTCCTAAAGATTCCACAAGATCTCAAACAACACCACCAGTTGGGGACCAACTATTCTTACATATGAGCTTATGGAGAAACATTTTACATTCAATTACAATGACATCCAAAAACAATGTGTTGTCTATGGTTTTTTTTTTTTTTTCAAAAAAAGAAGATAAAGACCTTCTCAAAGAAGCAATCCCAAATGGAGCTTTATCCCTGCCTTGCTAGATAGAGGCTTTGCTCTGCGTCTTGGCTGTCATGACCAACCTTTCTCCACCATGCCATCCTCACTATGACAGACTGGAACCCAAGAAACCAGGATATTCCAGGTATTAGGTCAGAGGCCTGTAAGGCCTGCATATTCACCATCAGTCAGAGGTCCATGACTTGCCCAGCTAGCACAGACCACAATAGCTTTGACTGCTTTGTTTTTTCTTTAATGAATGCAGAGTTTATGTGGATAGTACTCACTGCTCATGAATTTTCTCTGGCAAACCCACAGGGCAGAGCACTTTCAATGTGAAGTGAAGAGACATCCAAAGGGGGCTCTTGGAGTTAGCTGGTGAGCAAGGTTTCAGGGTAGTATCTATAGTCTTCTGATTAACAGGTTTCATCTACAGAAAAATAGTAATACTGAAAAGATTTCAGCCAAGCAGTAGAGAACGGCCATAGCTGTAATTTGTTTGCTATCAGAGATAAAATAGTTGCCTTCTATACCAAATCATTGGCAAAGGACGAGCGTGAAGGAAAAATCCATACTCTTCTCGGCGAAGAAGAAGTATTGAATAGTTTTCTTTGTATAGGTTTATGTTTTTCTCTGTATTTCTTGTGTTCTCTCTTATATCTGTATTTCATAAACTTTCCTGTTTTTCCCACTCACAGGATTTGTTTTTAGTTGTTATTTTGTTTTCTCTTACTTTTTAAATTTTTTTTCATATTAATTTGCTGGTATTAATAATTAATATATGTGAGTTTAATAATTTTAACTTCACCATGAAAAGTATCTGAATTCCCTTTATTTTTGAATGTATAGGGATATAGATTATCATCCCAACTTTCCTTGCCACTTGAAAATTTGTGTTTTGTTTTAATAATTTTTTTGATATTGATGATGACTTCATATCTCCTGAGTTAACACTAGAGATTCCATCAAAAACAGAAGGCTGTCCATTAAGATATTCCCATGAAACTAATAAAAATTCAGTTCTAATAGATAAACAAATTGCAATTTAGAACCACAAGACGTGTAAAAGAGAAAGGCACCATAATTTCTCAAAAGCTCACAAATTCACAGTAACAGAATCCAAGCTATTGAATTGGCTAAAGAGATGGATGAATAATTCAAAAGTAAAATTTTAAGGAGCTGGGGAGATGGTTTAGTCAGCAAAGTGCTAGGCATCTGTGATCCCAGGACTGGGTATGTGGAGACAAATGGATTCCAGGACCTTGCAGGCCAATCAGTCTATGCAAATCATTGGATTCATGTTCAGTGAGAGACCCTGCCTCAAAAAAGATGGAATATTTGAGAAAGACGGCTGATGTTGATCTCTGACCTCTAAATATATATGCACAGAAATGTTTGCTCATGTTCAGACATGGGAGCATATAGACACTACAACCCTGGATTGTATTTCCTTGGATGACTCCAAGGAAACAGTGACTTATAAACACATCTGGACTGATGCACAAATGAAATCACAGATTGTAGCAGTATATACAGGGCCTGCACATACAAGTTCAAAACAGATGAAGACCCAATACTGAGTGTGGAAAACAGTCACAGGTTCCCATCCCTAACCAAGAAGATATTTTAAATTGATGACCACATGCAATTGAAAAATTAGTTTTTGCCAATGTAGTCTTGTTGGATATATTAACCATCCTTACAGATAAACCCCATGCCCAGCAGTAGATGGCCAACACAAAATGAAACCAGTGACATTTGTGTAGGCTTTTTGTCTCATGTTGCTTTTTTGTCTCATTTTGCTTGCTTATTTTTGTTTGCCTGTTTGTTTTCTAAAGAGATGGAGAAAGAAAGGGCATGGAGTTGGGGAAGATCTGGGAGAAATTAAGGAAGGGAAACCATAATCAGAATATATTACTTGAAAAAAATAACAAAAAGATGTCCTAGTTTTAAATCTTTAGATTTGTGTGTTTAACCTGAAACACTTATAGAATCCAAAAAAACTAGAAAATAATAATTTAGGTTTTCTGGAGGGAGAGGAGCTAGCATAGTAAAGGTGTTATTGAAACAGAAAGGCTGACTACTCAGAGGTGGGGTTTGAGAAGAGCAGAGGTAAGGAAATGGACAGAGGAGGGTCGAGAGAAGGCTAATCAAAACAAAGTATGTCAGAAAAAGCCCTAGATAGAACTACTACTTTGTAAGACAACTAAAAATGACGAGAATTGAAAGGGCAAATATTGTGAGGACACAGTGAAACTACCAAATTGGGCCACTCCTGGGTAGGAAAAAAAAAAAAAAGGTTTATTGAGAATCAAACTGCCAAGGAGGTTATCTTTTCAGGGAGTAGGGATGGCAGAGAGAAACAAGAGAATTTTTTTCTTTTATCAGCAGGATTGAGGGTCTTTTAATACAGGCTGTTCATATTGATTCAGAACTAGATTAATGTGCCTGAAGTAGCTGACCTTTGGGGGCGATTAAAGCGGCAGGGGGGGAGTCTTAGTAAACAGAACTCCAACTCACTTACAAGATTCCTGGGGAACGCTGAATTTAGGCTTCTATTTACCCAGTAACAATCCTTTTATTTACCTGATCAGAGTCCTTCTGTTTACAATATTATCACCAGCACTGTCATTTGTGGGAGCCACTTTGGACCTAACAATTATGAAAGACTGAATAATACTGAACTTAATAGTCAGGAGTTACCAAACCTAAATCCCAGTGCTGGGAATGAGTTGGACAAGAGGCACCAAAGGCCTTAAAAAGATACAGGCTCTTGCCATCTCCCATGGCTGCACACTAGAACTAGTTTATAAGATTATTACTAAAGATATTATGTAACTTGCATGTAAGATACAGAAACATTGAACTGAAACTGAGCTTGACTCTTTCTGTTGGTCAGCTGTCTTGGTGTTGTACATTGCAATGCATGCTGTTAGGGGAGAAAAATGCCTTCACGGTCATACCCCCCAAGAACCATATTAACTATAATACCAATGTTTCAAGTACAACATTCTCAGTGACTCGGTTGCCATAGTGGAATAACATTTAAAGGGCGAACCAAATGTTCTCTGATTAGTTCAGAGTCCTGCCTCACAACAGAGAATCAATGCCTGTTACTATAAACCTTACTAAAAACCCATAACTGAGAAATCTTAGCCATTAAGAAGAGAGGACCTTACTATTGATGGTTATCTAAGTTAACATAGAACTAAGCTGTCTTCTAAATATTTATTTTTTACACCCATAGGTTAAATGTTACTCTCAGTTTTGTCCTATTCAAATGAACTTTGCAATGAAAGAAGGAAAAAACAAAGATGAATGTCTGTTGGGGGAGGGTCTCCTGTTTGTCCCAGCCACCCAGCCACGAAATAACCACTCAGAAAACCATATTATTTGCAATACTGTTTGGCCAATAACTTAAGCATATTTCTGGCTAAACTAATATCCTAAACTAACCCATCTCTATTATTCTGTATATCGCCCTTCTATGTAGATCCATGCATGTCTCTCTTAGGGTCCTCTTTGTTGTCTAGGTTCTGTAGGGTTGTGGTCTGTAGGATGACTTTTCTTTCCTGTATGTCTAGAAGTCACTTATGAATGATCACATATTATATTTGTCTTTCTGGGTCTGAGTTACCTAACTCAATATGTTTTTATCTAGATCCATCTATTTGTCTGAACATTTCAAGATGTCATTATTTTTTACTATTGTGTAGTACTCCATTGTGTAAATGTACCACATTTTCTTTATCCATTCTTTGCTGAGGGGGATCTAAGTTGTTTCCAGGTTCTGGCTATTACAAATAATGTAGAAATTAGGAAACAATATACCTCAAGACCCAGCAATACCACTTTTGGGTATATACCCAAAGGATGCTCAATCATACCACAAGGACATGTGCTCAACTCTGTTCAAGGTAGACATATTAAAAGAACACCTGACTTCTCGGTGGAGATCCTAAAAAACAGAAGGGTCTGGACAGATGTTCTACAAATTCAAAAAGACCACAGATACAAGCCCAGACTACTATACACCGAAAAAACTTTCAATCACTATAGACAGAGAAAACTAGATATTCCATGACAAAACAAAATTTAAGCAAAATCTATCTACAAATATAGTTCTACAGAAAGCCATAGAAGAAAAGTTGAAACCTGAAGAGATTAACCACAGCCAAGAAAACACAAGGAATAAATTGTTAAGTTTAATGCTAGAGTTATGGTAGGCTGTAGGCTTACATTACGATTGGTTAGTGTTAGGGTTATGTTTGAATGTGTATATACACACACAAGTATGCAGACACATGAGTATATCTAGTATTGCCAGTATGAACATGTGACTAATTGGGATTAGATAACCTATGTATCTCTGGAAAATCCTAGGCACATTACAACAACGTAATAACAGGAATCAATAAATACTTTTTATTGCTATCTTTCAACATCTATGGTCTCAATTCCTCAATAAAAATATTTAGACTAATAAAATGGATGCAAAACCAGAATCCATTTTTTACTGCATCCAAAAAACACACTTTAACACTAAGGATAGATTTCACTTAAGGGTATAAGAATAAAAATTGGGATTCTAAGCAAAAGGACTTAGCAGCACACCTGAAATCTCTAGTACAGAAAGAAGAAATCATGGATTAGACAAATAGAATAATCAAACTAAAGACTGAAATCAATAAAATAAAGATAAGAATAACATTATAGCTATTATAATAAAATGAAAATTAGGATTCTAAGCAAATAGATAGGAATAACAAAGACAATATAAAGAATCAATGAAGCAAAGAGTAGGTTCATTGAGAAAAATCAATAAAGTTGAAAAACCCTTACCCAAATTAACTAAAAGGTAGAGAGAGAATATCCAAATTAATAAAATTAAAGATGAAAAGGGGGATATAACAAGATACTGAGGAAATCCAGAGAATAGTAAGGATATACTACAAAAGCCTCTGTCTCAGTCACTGCTCTATTGCTGTGAAGAAAACCATGACCAAAGCAACTCTTATAAAACAAAGCACTTAATTGAGGATTGTTTAAAGTTTCAGAGGTTTAGTCTATTATCATCAGGCAGACATGGTACTGGGGAAGTAGTTGAGAGTTCTACATCCTTATCTATGGGCAGCAGCAAAGTAAGCCAGTTGGCCTGGCTTGACCTTTGAAACCTTATAGGCTACTCCCAGTAACACATTTCCTCTAGAATGTCATACATACTCCAGCAAGGCCATACCTCCAAATCCTCCTCAAACAGTGCCACTCCCTGATGACTTAGCATTCAAATTGCAGTCTATGGCTGCAATTCTTATTCATACTAATAAATCTATACTCTACCAAATTGGAAAATTTAAAAGAAATGATTTTCATAATACAGTCCACTTACCAAAGTTAAATCAACTTCAGATAAGCAATATAAACAGACCAATAATCCATAGTGAAATAAAAGCAGTCATTCAAAGTCTCCCAACTAAAAGAGCTAGAACCAGAATTAGTTTTAAAACTAAAAAGTTTTAGCATATAATTCTACAAGACCTTCAATAAAGAGTTGATATAATGATATATTATTTGTGTTTTAATAAGTAAAGCTTGCCTGGAGATCAGAAGGCAAAGCAGCCACACTAGTCAGCCATGCAAGCCAGGGAGTGGTGGCACACACCTTTAATACCAGGACTTCGAAGACAGAGGGAGATGGATCTCTGTTAGGTCAAGATCACCCTGGGATACACAAAATTGAACCTGTCTAAAAGAAAAACAGAGCTCACACAAAGATGATCCAAGTGCTTGGGATCATAAGCCTTTAATCCCAGCACTAGGAGGTGGAGACAGGATCAATATAGCTGGAACATGAAGGAGAACAGACAGGAACTCAGGGTAGTATGGAGTTTGAGGATTCATAGAAACAGAATCTTGTCCCTCAGTCTGAAGATTTGGCAGAGCTAAAAGGTTTCTCTGGTGGTTGGCTGCTTTGCTTTTCTGATATTCAGGTTGAACCCCAATATGTGTCCCTGGGTTTTAATTATCTGTGTTACAAGTTGATACCAACACTCCTCAAAATATTTCACAAACTAGAAATGCAAGGAATATTGCTCAGTTCTTTTTATGTGGCTACGGTTACCCTGAAACCCAAACTACATGAAACACAACAAAGAAAGACAGTTACAGACCAAATTCCCTTATGACATAGATGTAAATTTCTCAATAACATACAAATCAAATTCAAGAATACACTAAAAAGTTAATCCATCATGATCAGTTAGGCTTTAACCCAGATATGCAGGGATATTCAACATGGGTAAATTAATAAATGTAATCCATGATATAAACAAACTGAAAAACAAATGATCATCTCATTTAGATGCAGAAAAGACCCTTAAAATATCAATGCAATTTTATAATAAAAGTCCTGGAGAGATTAGGGATACAAGGGACCTCAACATAATAAAGGCAATTTGCAGCAAGTCCATAGCCAGCCTCAACTTGAATGGAGAAAAACTCAAAGTAATTCCACTAAAATCAGGAACAAGACAAGGTTATCACTCTCACCATACCTACTCAATATAGTACTTGAAGCTCTAACTAGAGCAACAAGAAGCTGATCAAAGAGATATAAATTGGAAAGGGAGGAGTCAAAGTATTTTTATTTGCAGATGAAATAGTATATACATCAGTGACCAAAAAATTATACCAGAGAACTCTTAGAGCTAAAAAATACTTTTATCAGCCGGGCGGTGGTGGCACACACCTTTAATCCCAGCACTTGGGAGGCAGAGGCAGGTGGATCTTGTGAGTTCGAGGCCAGCCTGGTCTACAAGAGCTAGTTCCAGGACAGGAACCAAAAGCTACAAAGAAACCCTGTCTCTAAAATCCAAAAACACTTTTATCAAAGTAGCTGAATACAAAATTAACTCCCCAAATCAGTAGCTGCGGCACGCAGCTCCCGCCAGCAGAAGAGACGACTGCAACAGGGTTCTTCTCAGAACACACTTTATTGGAGCCCTTACACTTGAGGTTGTAGAGAGGCAAAAGACCCGTCCCGTGAAGCAGAAGAATATATACGGTGCCAGACAAAGCCCTGACGTGTCATCAACCCAATGGCTCAGGCCAGAATGGAGTGATCGTGCTAAATTATGATTGGCCAGATCGGATGGCCAGATCTAAAGACTCTCCCGCGCTGGGGGGGGAGCTTGAGCGCATGCGCACAAGTTGTCTGTCAAGTTTGACGTAGAACAGCAAATGGGGCCCAGGCTCCGAGCCCACGATATGACAGCGCCATGGCTCGCGCTACATCTCCGCGCGCTACAAGTAGCCTTCCTATATACAAATGACAAACAGTCTGAAAGAAATCATGGAAACACCTTTTCAATAGCCTCAAATATTATAAAATATCTACAGAAACTAACCAAACAAGTGAAAGACTTGTATGATAAAAAACGTTAAGATACTGAAGAAAGAACTTGAAGATAGAAAGATCTCTCGTGCTCATGGATAGTTAGGTTTATTATAACACAAAGGACCATCATACCAAAAGTAGTCTTCAGATTCAGTGCAATCTTTCATCACCATTTTTTACAGATCTTGAAAGGACAAATTTTTGGCTTCCTACACACACACACACACACACACACACACACACACACACCAAGATAGGTAAACAATTCTGAATAATAAAAACTCTTGGAGCTATCACCATCCGCAATTTAAAACTGTAGTACAGAGCTAAGTAATAAAAGAGCATGGTACTGGCACAAGAACAAACACATTAACCAATGGAATCAAATTGAAGATCCAGACATAAATTCATATACCCGTGGACACCTGATTCTTGATAAAGAAACCAGGAATACACACTGGAAAAGAGGCAGCATCTTCAACAAATGATGCTAGTCTAACTGGATGTCTGCATGTGGAAGAATTCAAACAGATCCATACTAATCAGGCTGTCCACTACAAATGGACAAAATAACTCAGTATAAAGCCATATAGACTGAACCTGATATAAGCGAAAGTGGGGAATAACCTTGAAAGCATTGGCACAAGAGATGGTTTCCTTCTTTTTTTAAAAGCAGAACACCATTAGCACAGGCACTAAGACCAACAATTAGTAAATGGCATCTCATGAAACTGAAAAGTTTCTGCGTAACAAAGGACGCCATTATTCAGACAAAGTGGAAATGCATGGAATGGGAAAGGTTTTTTTTTTTTTTCCAATTACACATTTGATAGAGGGCTAATACCCAAGATATATAAAGAACTCAATAAAGTAGATATAAAGAAAACAAGTAACCCAATTGCATGGGAGTGACATAGGCTCTCTGCACATATGTTACATTTTCTTGGTCTACTTGTGTGGATTCTATTAGTGAGAGCAGCTGCTGTCTTTGACTCTGTTACCTTCTTTTGGGACCCTTTCCTCCTAGTTCCTTTATACTTTGCTGGTTTCTGTGGTTACTCTGTGTTACTCATATCTGAGGATCCAGAGCTAGGAACCCAATGAAAGATAACACAAATCATTTGTCTTTCTGGCTCTTGGTAACCTTGCTCCATCTAATCTTTCCTAGTTCTATACTACCTGAAAATTGCATTACTTCATTTTTTCTTTACAGCTGAATAGTATTCCATTGTGTATACGTAGTACATTTTACTAGCCATTTATCTGTTGAGTGACATGTAGGTTGTTTCCATTTCCTGACTACTGTAAACAGGACAGTAATGAACACTGCCCAACAATATCTGTTGAGTAGGACGTCACAATACTAACTTTTAAAATAAATGGAGTTTTCTAAAATATGCACAGAAATGCTTTTGAAGTCATCCTTCCTGCATTTCCTTATTCTTTGCTGAAAGGATAACTATAAACAACTTATATTCTCCATTCTCGCCAATTTCTTGTTCTTCTCTTGTTTGCCTATTTATTTTCTTTGTTTGGGGTTTTTGTTGGCATTGCTTTGTTTTGGTTTATCAGCCTGTGTTTTCACTAGTGTCAATTATATTGCTGTTTACTAGGGATCTATTGTGCAGAGTTTCTTTATGGTTTGGTTAAACATGTGCTTTGTGAAAGTACATGACATAAAGCTTATCACTGCTGTGCAAAGCTTAGTGACTTGAATATTGAAGTAGAGATAATAAGTATTTATAATATGTTTGATTGCATGTGGTAATAATTTGTAATGAACTGAACTCAGCAAGCATTTTGTGCACCTACCATGCCCGTTCTATTGGCTCAGTGTTTGGGTGTAAGAAGGCATGTCTTTAAAGTGCTCAGTAACAAAATAACTTGAAGAGAAGAAGGAAACCCAGTGAAAAGAATTGCTTCTGGGTTCAGGTTAAGCAGCAAGCAAAGGAGTCTGCACTAAAAATGCTGGTGCATCACCTCATCCTCAAACTAATCATCAATGAAAGGCAATGGGAAACTTCAAAGAAACCAGCGCACCAGTTCTCTCCAATTAAAGTAATCTACTCAAATTGACCCAGACCAGATATTTCCTTTAATTTAAAAAATTATAATGCCTATTCACTTTAATCTTCTAGCCGTATAATGAAATCAGAGTTACTGCCACTAATAAGACTGACATTAGTAAGCCAGCTCCAAAGCAGCATTTTGATGATGTAGTAACAATCTCGCAGAGTAATTCTCCAGATGTTTCAAGAAAGACCAGCACCTCACTTGTTACCAAAGAACACTGAGGTATTTTGATTTAATTTTTATTCCAAATAAAAACTGTAAAGCTATTTTTATTAAATAGCCACTGTATTTGGTATCAAGATTCCCAGCATTGCTCCAGTGATAAAGCACAAGCCAACCACTCTGAGTACTAACAATGGGCCTCTCTACAACCACCTGAATCCAGTTTTGTTTTTCTACACAGGAATATGTAACAACAACATGAGATAGCATCTTGTGTTCAGTGGCACTATTACTTTGTCTTATCTGGAAAAATGTTTAGATTGTTAGAAATATAGATAAATAGTATTTTTGTTATTTTTACAGCCAACACTAAAATCAGGAAGATAGCTGTATGCTTAGAAATGAAAACTTATGAGACAATTGATGGCAGGGTTAACATAATATTTTATTCAGTCTGGTAATTGCCTTCTTTTTTATATTACCTTTTGTTTTGAAAGTGGATCTGTGAACAAATTTCCATTTGGAAAAATAAACACTTCTAAGCAAAATTGAGACAGTAAAATCAACTGTTCCTTCTTTCATCAGGCTAGCTCATAAAGCAGCTAAATACTCACACATTAAGAAGCTTAAACAGCTCACACTAAGGCTACCCGCCCAGAGCGGTGAGCCTCAAGGTCCTCAGTTAAGAGAGCCCGGCACCCTCAGCCTGGGCTCCAGGGGCTCCTGTGCTCTCCTGTATCCTGCACTGCCTGCCCTGTCCTTCCTTCTGTCCCTGGATCACTGGACTACCAGGCGGCCATGTTTAAGTGCTGAAGAGTTCCATCTGGACGGGTGAGTGTGTGCTATCCAGGGGCAATAGTCCCGGAAGAGAGCACAAACCCCTCTCCCCCAGCTCCTTCTGCAGGGCTGTCTTTCTTATACACGACC
>NW_026068176.1:348315-350659 GCF_014885135.2 Alexandromys fortis | reverse complement strand
ACCCATATTGAAAAGCTCACTACTGCCTGTAACTCCAGTTTCAGGGGATTTGGCTCTCTCATCTGACTTCTGGAGCACTGCACCCATGTCATGCTTATATAGATAGGGGCACACACATAATATACGTAAATTAAAATTTTAAAGGAAATGAACAGGTATCAAGTAGTCATAGGAAAAGATGTTAGGGAAGTTCAGGCCAAAATAATGCACGATACCACCATTCACTCATAAGATAGCCAAAATTCACAGTGCAGACAACAACCAACATGGAGGAAAAAAAAAAAAAAAAAACTTCCCTCCACTCTTGCTTCATATAACCTAGCAACTGGATTGTTGGTGTTTATTCACATGAGACGACAGAGGAGTTCACACAGTGTTGACATCAGCATACTTATAACATTTGGACTGATATTCAAGAAGGATGTCCTTCTGGGCCCAAGTAAGCTGTGCTACATCTAGACAGCAGAATCTTTTGTTAAAAGACTTTTTTGTTACATGTGCATGTCTATGTATGTCTAGTGAAATGTACATGTATGAATGCAGGTGCCTGCAGAGTTCAGAAAAGGGGAGTCAGAGTTACAGGAGGCTGATTTAAGTCACATAACATGGCTGCTGGGAATTGAACTTGCGTCCTTTACTAAACCTACACAGGCTCTTCACTGAGCATCCATTTTGCCAGCCCCTTGCTCCTTGGTTCTTAAAAATATCAATTAAAATGTTTTTGTACAGTAGAATATTATTCAGAGATAAAAGGATGAAGTTATAAATCCAGAGGCCACAGAGGAGCCTGAATTACATAGAACAAATGGAAAGCATCCAACAAGGACTGCCTTGCAAGTTCTGTGTGTCACATAGGTAGGTTGAGGACACTTGAAAGAAATCAAACTTTAGGAAAAGTTAAAATGTCTTGGTTGCCAGAGTTGGAGGGATGTGAGAATGATGAAGTAAGTGGAAAGAGTTCCCAGGATGGCAACGGAACTCTGAATGAGACAGCCACTGTCATTTTACACTGGGAAACACAGAGCACAGTATCAGGACGGAGCACTGATGTCAATGGCAGCCTCCAGGCAAACTCTGTCACGTTGTTTAATTCATTGTGATTAATACCTCTTCTGATGCCAAGAGTATTGGTAATGGAAGAGTTTGTGACTTTGCAAGGATAGAGGGTTTGGAAGGGCTTGCTATGTTTCTGCATTAAGATCTGTGAACCTAAAATTGCTGGAAGGAATAAAGTATTTAGGGCTGCTGAGAAGCCAAGGACAATGCCACTGGGTTTTGATCCTACTTCATGTTCTGGCTTTGTGGGAGCCTAGCCAGTTTGGATGTCCACCTTCCTAGACCAGGATGGAGCGGGAGGACTTTGGACTTTCCATAGGGCAGGGAACCCTGACTGCCCCTCAGACTGGAGAGGGAGGGGGAGAGGAGTGGGGGGAGGGGGAGAAGAGAGGGAGGAGGGGGGAAAGGGAGACGGGGAGGGAAATGGGAGGCGGGGAGGAGGCGGAAATTTTTTTTCAATAAAAATTACATTTTAAAAAAAAGTAAAATCTTATAGGATTGATACTTAAGGTATTTCCACTTTCAGGTAAGGAAACTAAGTCATAGAGTGGATAAGGGGGAGCAACAGTTTGTGGGTGCCTATTCAGACTATTCAGAAATGAAAATGGGATGATTATCTGTAGACCTGTAGCTTACACACACAAGTTATTATTTCCTGGCATGGGCAATCTGCTTAAAGGGTCTGTTGGCTCATCTGTATCCCCCCCCCCCCAAAAAAAAAAGCTTAAACATTAGATTTGCTATTAGGCAATATTTTTTAATTTAGAGGTAGTCTCTGAAAACTTAGATAGAGTCTCATATTCACTTACACTTTCAGAACATATATAGAGTAGAAAATCTTGAGGCCACATGCAGCTGGGAAAGGAATATATCCAACTAGAAGGAGAGTTAAAAAGAGAGAATCTCAGTTGGAGGAATAATGACCCACCCATACCCTTCTTCTATGAGTGAATATCAAGAAGCTTATCTTTATAGGGGCTATAGAGCTAGTGGCAGCTTTCCTGTTTCAGATCTTAAACGCCATGTTGTGCCCCAAGTACAGCATCCCACTAATATGATGGCTTCTTTAAAAAGTAAAAACAGTGCACCCCTTGTGGTCCTGACTTCTTTGCTCATGTTCTCCCTCCTTCTGCTCCTCAATGGGACATTGGGAGCTCAGTCCGGTGCTCCAGTGTGGGTCTCTGTCTCTATCTCCATCCATCGCCAGATGAAGGTTCTATGGTGATATGCAAGATATTCATTAGTATGGCTATAGGATAGGGTCATTTCAGGTTCCCTATCCTCAGCT
>NW_026068176.1:283740-342050 GCF_014885135.2 Alexandromys fortis | reverse complement strand
GTGGGGGGAGGGAGAGAAGAGTGGAAGGAGGGGAAGGGAAAAGGGAGATGGGGAGGGAAATGGGAGGCGGGGAGGAGGCAGAAATTTTTTTTTTCAATTAAAAAAAAAATTAAAAAAAAGTTATGAACACATCACTACCAAAATCTATACACATGTAATGAATCCAGTTGTTTAGTTATCTGAGTACTCATATACTGAGTACTGGAAAGAGTATGGCTAGTAAAAGCCAAGGATATTGAGGGATGTTACCTTTAACATCAATCCTTTCAATTTAAGTTCTAGGACACAATCAATAATCAACAAAAGCCACAGGGGCCTGGATGAATACTTCAAAGAGCTGAGCGAGATGTGGTTCTGAAATATGGCTTATTAAAATAATTTCTACAGGGCAGGGAACCCTGACTGCCCTTCAGACTGGAGAGGGAAGGGGAGAGGAGTTGGGGGAGGGGAAGAGAAGTGGGAGGAGGGGGAAGGATATGGGAGGCTGGGAGGAGGCGGAAATTTTTTTCTTTCAATAAAAAAAAGAAGAAAAATAGATGTGTTACTAGTACAACCTTAAAAAAAGTAAAAACAGAGTTGACATATCACTTAGCAAATCTTCTTGTAAATCTAAACACAAATGGAATAAAATTGCTGCCCCATAATGATATCTGTAACTCCTATAATCACTTCTAGTATTTCATAAGCAGTGGAATGAAGATTAAGAATTCAAGAACAGCCTGGGCTACATAGCAAGTCACAGTCTCAACATCCGCTGACAGATTATTGGATAAAAATTTTGAAAAGGAGGTGTTGCTGTTGTTCGTGCCATAGATGAATTTGGAAGATACTGTGTTGAATAAAATAAGACAAAAACATATTCCTTGATCTCATATGTGAAACCTAAAGTTACCTTTACATATATAGAAATATACGTCTGTGTATGATGAACAAGATTAAGTATCTGATATAAAATGACAAATGTAATTAAAGATAATGTATTATTTTCCATATTTTTTCTTAATGGTTAGATTATAGTTACTGTTGCCACGGAAGAAATAAATGCTTAGCTTTGCACAATAATGCAGATACTCATTTGCTTCCATATAGTAAGTATATATCCGTGTGTACAAACCTTGTTATGTTTATACCATAAAGCTACAATAAATATTGTTCTAAAATAAAATTATAGAAACTCTCAAATCAATTACCTAATTTTTATTCTAGACGAAAAAAGAGAATACAATAAATAAAAAGCAAGGAAAATATAAAAACAACTAAAACCAGGAAATTTGGATATATGAAGATAACCTAGAAATCAATAAAATCAAAAGTCATTTCTAGAAATGATGACACAACAAAACCACAAGCAAGACTGACAAAACAGAAAAGACAAGAGAGGAATCATCTATATCAGAAATGAAAAGGACATATACTTGTAGAATCTGCAGATAATAAGATCTCATAGTATGAAAAACTTTATCAATTTGAAAACATAATATAAATGTGCCTTTGCCTCAAAAATGACAAACTTTCAAGGATCAAATAAGGTGAATATATAACCTAAACAGCCTTATAACCATACTGAAAATGATTTTTTTCTTAATTTTAGAACACCAAATAAAGACATCTGCAGATGGCATATATATATACACACANCCTAGAACCCCAGAGGTTAGGTATAAAGTAAGGAATTATGGTTACAGATAGATCTCATTAGAAAAGGAAAAAACCTATATAGATATGAATGGATGGGGGGGCTGGAATGGGAAGATCAAGTGGGGAGAGGACATGTAGAGGGACATGAGGGAGAGAATATGGAGAGAGACAGCTAAATTTAAGGAGCATTTGAGGGACAGTATGGAAATTTTATACAGTAGAAACTTCCTAAAATATAAATATTTATGAAGGCAGTCTAAATGAGACAACCAAATATTGGATATTGCAGGCTTTCTCCGACTACGAGCCCCCAAATCATGACACAAAGATTTATTATAAATTATGAATGCTCAGCCTTATCTTAAGTTTGTCCCACTTGCTCTTATATCTTACTTTAACCTGTTTCTCTTCATCTGTGTTTTGCCTCTGGGCTTTTACCTTTCTTTCATTCTGTATGTTCTTTCTGCTTCCTCCATGTCTAGCTGACTGGTCCCAAGTGTCTCCCTCTCTTCCTCCTTTGTTCTCTTTTCTTGAGCCTAGATTCCTTCTGATACTTATTCTCTTTGCCTGCAAGGCCTCCTATCCCTTTACTGCCTAGCTATTGGCCTTTCAGCTTTTTATTAGACCAATCAGGTGCCTTAGGCAGGCAAGGTAAAATAAATGAAACATGTCTTTCATACTTAAAGTAGTATTTCACAACAGTTGGAAAAGATTGAGTGCCAACTGGCCATATCTTGTTACCAAATAAAGCTTCCAGATTGGTTTACACCTAATTGGGTTGTTGGTCAGAGGTGTTCCATGAGTATTCCCAAACAACCCAGGCTGTTGCCAAAATTATAGGTTGCTCTCCACAAATTGACAGCAAGGCCCCACTGCTGAAGAAAACACCTACACAACTTATTGAACATGGAGAAGTTGAACTGGTGCATATATAGAGGATTCTCCCCTATGTTTTAGCATCTTTGGTACAGGAAGGTACTCTGCACACTATTGAAAGGGTCTGTGGCAGGCTTTGTGTTGATGTACCTCTTCTGGAACAAAGCTAGGGGAAGTACCCAACACATATCTGATTTGACATAAAGCACACTCCATGAGATGGAACCCATGCCTAACACTGCTTGAGTGGCTAAGAACCAGAAACAAGATCTCCCAGGGACCTAAGGTTAAACCAAATACTATTATTCTACTAAAATGACATAGCAATAAAATGCCTCCTAATGACTTTCTGCTGCAGTCATAGATAAGTCTCTTTCTCATCCATCATCAGGGAATCTTCCTCCTTCAGTAGAGGGGAACAAATACAAACATCCACTGGCAGATATTATGCAGAGAATAACAGACTGAAACACTCAGCTCCACCAAATTTCTCCCCTCAGGGCTCAGGAAACCCTGTAGAAGAGGAGGCAGAAAGAATGTAAGAGTCAAAGAATGAGGGACACTAAGAAAACAAGGGACTCCAAATCACCAGGATCTAAACTTATATGAACTCACAGAGATAAAGGATGTGTTTGCAAGGCCTGCGTGGATCTGTGCTGCATCCTCTGAGTATATATTATGGCTTCAGTTTATTGTTCTTATGGAACGCCTAAGTGTGTAAATGAATGGATTTCTGTTTCTCGTGCCTTCTCCTGGACTCTTTTTCTTCAGTTTGTTTGTTTTGTCCAATTTTGAAGCATTGATTTTGTTTCATCTTATTACATTTGTTATATTATATTTTGCTTTATTATTAATCCTTAGAAGCCCATTTTTTCTAATGAGAGACAGAAAGGGAGTGAATCTGGATAGAAAGGGAGATGAGGAGGAACTGGGAGAGGAGAGGGAAAAATTGTAATCAGGATATATTGTGTGCGTTGAAAAAAATCTATTTTCAATAAATGGGAAAAAGATTTTCTATTACTCTGAGAATATTGAACATTAAATATAAACTTAATAATAAAATTTGTATGAGCTCAGTGAACTGTAACCCACAAAATGGTAATGAGATAAATAAAAGAATATATAAAGCCAATATGTTCATGAACTTAAATATTCAACACAATAATGATGCCAAGGTTTATAAACTGATAAATAATTTTCATATTGCTCATAGAAAAGTATCCAGTTTTTTTATTTACATGGAGATGGTTTCAAAATTATGATGATTCAACTTGTTATAGTTTTATTCTGAAAAGATGCCAAAGTGATACATATTTAGAGAAATGTTATTTTGTATTTTCAAATTTCCTTTCTCGGGATTAGGAATGCAGCACATACAGTCTTGGGCAGTAGTCAGCCATGTGATCAGAAGTGTAAACAATCTATGATATATTGCTAAATAGGATGTAGAGTAGGTTACGTAGTTTGAATTTGAGATATTTCAATTTCTAAATTTTTGCACAACACATTTGATCATATTCGTTCTCCTTTCTCAAGTTCTCTCAGATCCTCCCCAACAATCTACTCAGTAAATTTCGTGTTTGATAAGTTTATTATGATTCAATTTCATCATTGGTCAAGAGCCTATTATATATAAAATTAGGTAAACTAGACTTACAAATAAGAAGAAATAGTATATGATAAACTAAAGAAATTACCCTATCCTATCTTACAGATCACTGTATCATTAGAGCAGTCAACAACAGTGTGGTATTAGAAAGGGAATGGACCATTAAATTAATGGAGCAGATTAGACTCATGTTAAACTACATGCCTAATTGACTCTAATGGAAGCAATGAAATGGAGAAAATATTTCAACACATGTCAATAGGGTGAGTGGAAAAATATAATAAAGAAAAATAAATAAATTTAAATCTACACTTTACACTCTATGCAAATCTTAAGTTAGAATGAGTGATAGAATGAAATGTAAAACATAAAACTGCCAAAGTTGTTGAAAAAAGGGAAAAAACTTTAGAAACTAGGTGCAGAAAAGGAAATGGTGTATGTTACACCAAAAGCACTAGTACTATCAGTAATTGAAATAAATAAATTTAGACTTCAACAATATTTAAACTTGTTCCCTGAAAGTTTTTGTTAAGAGAATAAAATACAGACTTGGGATGCTATTTGTAATTCAACTATTAGACATTGGGTAGTATCTAGATTATAGAATATTTAACATGGAAGAAAGAAGTTACACTTCATTGAAGAAAACATACAAATAATAACTGTTCATAATGAATAGATGAACACTTAACCTATACCTAGTTATTGAATGAATGAAATATAAAATCCAAAGGAGTCATGATCACATATTTACCAGAATGACATTCTCAAATTTGCATGCAAACAGATGGAAGTAGAAAAAAACCATCCTGAGTGAGGTAACTCAGACCCAGAAAGATGAACATGTTATGTACTCACTCATAAGTGGGTACTAGCTGTAAAGCAAAAGATAATGAGCCTACAGTCCACATTTCTAAAAAAAAAAGCTAAGTAACAAGGATGAACCATAAGAGAAACATATATAGATTCCCCTGGGAAGGGGAAATAGACAAGATCTCGTGACAAAATTGGGAGCATGTGGATGGGGAGAGAAGGGAGGATGGAAGGTGGGGAGGAGGAAGAAGGGGAGGGGGGAGGAGAATTTAAGGGAATGGGATAGGGATAGTTGAGATGGTGAAAGGAGGGAGAGGGAGACAGAGAGGGAGAGAGAGAGAGAGAGAGAGAGAGAGAGAGAGAGAGAGAGAGAGAGAGAGAGAGCAAGGAAAGCGGTATTTTGATTGAGGGAACTATTATGGGGTTAGCAAGAAACCTGGCACTAGAGACATTCCCAGGAATCCACAAGGATGACCCCAGCTAAGAGCCTAAGCAATTGTGGAGAAGGTGCCCAAACTGGCCTTGCCCTATAGTCAGATTGATTACTATCTTAAATGTCACTATAGAACCTTCATCCAGCAACTAATGGAAACAGAGGCAGAGACCCGCATTGGATCACTGGGCTGAGCTCCCAAAGTTCATTTGAAGAGTGAAAAGAGTGAGAATATGAGCAAAGAGGTCAAGACCATATTTGGTTCACCCACTGAAGCAGTTTACCTGAGCTAATGGGAGCTCACCAACTCCATCTGGACAGGGAAGGAAACCGCATAGGACCAAGCTAGTCCCTCTGAATGAGAGTAACAGTGGTATGGCTGGGCCAGACTGAGGGGCCACTGGCAGTTGTACCGCAATTTATCCCTATTGCTTGTATTGGCTTTGGGGAACCTATTCTCTTTGGATGGATACCTTGCCCAGCCTTTATATAGTAGGGAGGGCCTTGGACCTTCCCCAAAGCAACGTGCCTGACCCTCTCTGAGGAGTGGATGGGGTGGGGTGGGAGGAAAGGTGGAGGGAATAGGAAGAGGGGTGGGAGTGAGAACTTGGATTATTATGTAAAATGAAAAAGATAGTTTGTTTTCTTTTTAAAAAAATAAAGAAAAGACTTAGTATTGTTGTTTTCCTAAACTTGATTTCATTTTAAAGTTTTGCTTAAAATTTTATTTTAAAAGTATTTTAAAGCCTGCCTAGTCCATCTTCCATTTTCACTATAATGTGTTATTTAACTAGTTTCTCTGGTCCTCATATACACTGTGTTATTATTGATTTTAGTAATTCTGATAAAGGTGTGATCAAATCTCATTTGGAATTCATTTAAAATCATTTAATAACTAAATATTAATCTTTTCATTATCTGCAGTTGTAATTTGCTCTTCCAGAGGACAGATTTTCCGTTCCCAGCACCCACACAGTGGCTCATAACCATGTGTAATTCTAGTTCCTGGTGAGCTAGTTTTAGTTCTCTTTTGATCTCTGGAGGCATTAAACACTCACGTGTTGCACATAGACAAATTAAACCAAAGCATCCATACACATATTATAAAATAAATAGATCTAAAAATGTTTTAAAGTTGATTCAAGACAGATAATAATAAAAACTAAAACTATCATACTTCTAGAATAAAACATTAAAAAATATTTCACAATTTCAGCTGTTTTTTGATGAGTTTACAAAAGTGCACCTACCATAAATAAAAGTAACTGTAGTAAAAGGATTGGCAGGCTGTGTCCCACCGCCTGGCTAGCTTACCCCAGAAATAACCACATGGAAATTGTATTAATTTAATTACTGTCTGGCCCATTATATCTAGTCTCTTAGCCAAATCTCACATTTTGATTTAACCCATTTTTAATAATCTGTATAAAACCATGAGGTTGTGGCTTACGGGGAAAGATTTTAACCTATGTCCATCTCGGGCCAGAGCTTCATGGTGTCTGCCTGACTCTGTTCTTCTTCCCCGCATCCAGTTCTGTCTTTTCCACCTACCTAACTTTCTGCCCTATCAAAAGTCCAAGGCAGTCTCTTTGTTCAACCAATGAAAGCAACACATCCTACACTAGTAACAGATGTCATTTCAACAAAATTAAAAGTTCTGGTCATCAAAGTATTTTGTTTCTTAAATTTAAAACTGTAGCATTATACTCACAATGCACATGTCATAAAAAGACTATAAAACAATTTATACATAGCTCCTAAAATATGACACTGAAATCTATTAAAATAAAGCAGATATCTCATTATATACTTCACAGAAGAAAATTTATAAATAACTACTTAGCACAATAAAACCTGAAGGAACAGTAGCAAAATAAAACACACAGTCTTTGAAACATGAAAAAAGCATGCTTCCATAAATATACATTTAAAAAGAATTAAATAAAAAATAAATGTTGAATCTAAATGAAGAGTCAAAGAATAAATTCTAAGGGTGGGAACCAATAGAAAATGAAACAAATATATTGGTGAAAGAGACAAACTCATATCCAGCATCATGTTACAAAGAGAAAACTCCAAGCAATTACATTCAAATCAGGAAGAAGACAAGGTTGTCTACTCGTTATGANTATAATGCTTGCAGTCATAGCTAAAGCTAAAACAAGGGAAGGAAATAAAAGAGATACAAATAGGGAAAGAATGAGTAAAACTAATCCTATGAGTTCTTTCATAAGAGACCATAAAGACTCCATCAGAAATCCTCTAGAACTAAACAATAATGTCATCAAAGTGGCATAATACAAAATTAACGTGCAGGAGTCAAAGTCAATAGCCTTCATATATACCAAGGAAAAACTCGTCAAGAAAGAAACCAGGGAAATAACTAGCCTCAAAAACAAAACAACAAAAAACTTGCAATAAATCTCATCAAGAAAACAAATTTTACAATGAAAACTTGAAATCTGTAAAGAAAGAGATTAAGAAGATGGAACAACTTCCCATGCTCATGAATTGTTAGTTTTGTGGAAATGACTGTTCTACAAAAAGCAACTAATAGATTCAAGGCAATCTTAATTAAAATTCCTTCACCTTTCATCACAGAAATATCACAATCTTAACATTCTTATAAAAACATGGAAGACCTAGAACAGCATTCTATTGAGTGAGGTAACCCAGACCCAGAAAGAAAATATAATATATACTCACTCATAAATGGCTTGTTCAGATGTACATTCTCAGAAGAGAAAACTGAGTCTCAGATGAGTTATGTAACCTGCCCAAGGCACTACTCCCATTGTATGGTACAGCCTAGGTTAACTTCCCCCTCGGTTAAATATGATTATTATGAAAATAAATGACTACAACAATTCAATGGAGATGACCAGGGGAAAAAACTTTAAAAATGCAAAATACAATACAATGGCATCACCACAAACTAGAATTTTAACAGTGGATAGAGTATAGAGAAGTGAGTTGGCACAGCAGGTGTAAGATGCAATGGCCAAAAGGCTGTAAGATTGCTTTCTCTTTCATGTTGACTTTCCTTCCCAATGACTCCTGCTCTCTCTTTTGCATATATTGTATGTGGCACATGCTATTGTATTATATTCTGATATGGCTGTTTCTTAAGATGCCAGGCCTAGGTAATGAGGTCTTCTCTAAGTAGATCTAAGAGTATATTGTCTATGGAAGGAATCACCTTTCTAAATTGAGGTTAATATTTATTTGCAGCCTTCTTTTCCATGTTGGTTTTACTGAGTACTCCTTTAGTTAACAAATGTTTTGCTAATTCTCACTTTAAAAAATGTATTCTTTGAAAATTGCAAAAAATAAAAAGAAATCCTGCATGGCCATACATGATCTCAAGTTATACTCCAGAGCCATAGTAATAAAGTCACCATAGTACTGGCACAAAAGCAGACATGAATCAACTGAATAGAAGAAAAAATGTAAGCCTATACAATTACATACATGATTATATCATATCTGGTTTTAATTAATGTCTCAGAAAATATTAGGTTTTAATTAATGTATCAGAAAATATTATCTAGGAAGTATAAAGAACAGTAACTTCACACTTGATTTTATACAAATGGATAACAGAGGCCATTTACTGATTTTACCGCATACACACATATATAAAGATAAAAATGAAAACAATTATGTGTGTAAATATACAAATTCATATACACACATGTGTAACACCCAGTTTTGTGTTACACCCTCAGTATAGTTCGCGAGCCACTGTACCGTATGCGAGTCGGGCAAGAGCCTGGAGATTGAAAGAACACACAGAGAGACCAGGGTCATTTGAAAGGAGATCAGCCAAATGCCAGTTTATTCAGAATTGGGGAGTCCTTATCTACCTAAATGCTGCACATGGATCTCTGCCCAGGCAGGTGGGAAATTACCATATTAACAATGGAGACAATGCCCTGCAGCTAATCACCAGGGGGGCAGGGAGAGAACAAAAACACACAGGAAGCTTAGTTAGCTGACCATAAACTGTCCCTGCAAATGCACCCCAGGAATAAGGGCAGATCAGGGCCCTACACACATGTAAGAAAAAAACACATGTACAACCATATGGAATATATAAAGCATTGAAAGTAGCTTGCATACATACAAGTCTTCAAGGAGGATACACCTGAACATAGATATAACTGTTATAATTAAAAGCTAAACTTTATAGGCAAACAAAAATCTCTTTTTATTTGATATTTTAAGCACCCCTCTGATCTGGTAATAAACTAGACATTTTTGTTTCATTAAAATTCATTGTGTTAGATTGCAAAACTGATTGATATAGGTCACAGTATACATGGAGCTCACTTTACATGGGCAATGGACCATAAAAATGAAAATCAAGTTGGTACTGATCAATAAGCTTTCTTATTGCTGATGGGCTTGCATACTACTGTTGGGGCACAGGTATGCCATTGATAGTCTTACCTATCTGTGAACCTTGGGGAATGCAATAATGATAACAATGAGTACAAGAGAGACACAAATGTTGCCGTGGTAACTATCCACTTTCTGATTGGATTCAAGGCCTATTCTAGGGAAAGAACATGTCTATTGAAAATATGGCCATAAACCCACCACAATTGCTGAGATCCCAGATCCTAAAGTGAACCTACTATGAATGTGGTATCAAACTGTCCTTCAAATTCACATCTCTCTACACCTAGCTTAGAATAATTCTGAAACCTCACTAGAAATTTATTTGTGCAGTCAAGGAGAATTAACGTAGAAACTCACAACTGGTCAAAGGTAAATGTGGAGAATAACTGATTGTTGAGTTCTTAGCCATATATGGGACATCTATATCATACCTCCTCGCCACGGCTCAGGGTCCATCTTGGAATAAGAGAGAAAAATTGTAAGAGCCAGAGATCATAAAGGACAAGAGCAAAATGGTGTCTTCTAGATGTAACACGATTGCTGCAATAATGAATTCAAAGCACCCCTGGCTGCCTTTCCAAGGTTTTTACAAGATTAAAGTTTATATTCTAGCATCGAGTGGGAAGCAATTTATGAGCCTTAACCTGTTACTGAGGAATTATAGGCAGTTCATGGCTTTCTAGAGGAAAAAAGAGTCAGTTTTTTTTTTTATAAGGTTGTGACTCTTGCTAGGTTGATCATGCTCCAATGGATGCCCCTATATTCAGTATTATGGTCAGCGCAAAATGGAGTCAATTAGTTACTACTTAAAAAAAAAAAAAACCCATTAACTTCTACTGTTCTAAAATTATGATTTGGTATGTTTTCAAATTTAATAATCATATGCACTTTTCTTTTAAACTTCCAATGTACTCAATCAAAAAACAAATATTTAAATCTTACTTCTTATCATCCACTGTAGTGCATTACAGTCCAAGATGCCATTTTCTGTTATTGTATCTAATTGCATCCTCAGTAAGGACCTTCCACCTGCTTTCTCTCTGGAATTGTTCTTATTGAAATTCTTGCATGACTAGCTCCTTATTTTTCAGTGTTTTACTTAAGTCCTAGTTACATGCTTTCCTCCTTAGTGTAATGTTTACAAGGCTATTATTTGTCTCTACTTTAAAATAAGCATCACAATAGCCAGGTAAAAGATGAGGACTATTCAGAGACATTCCATAATGCCTAACATTTACTCCTAAAAGTTAATCTCTATCAATTTTGAATATTCTCTTTTCCACCTCCAAGATTTAAAGGTGAAATTTTTGATTCTACGTTTGTATAAATTTTGTTAGTAGGAAAAGATATATAGGCCTTTATTTTCATATCTATCACAAGAAATAAATTTGATGACTAGAAGCCATGTTAAGTCATAGCATTCCAACAATTGACAGAGTTCAACTCTGTAAAATTACCTAAAATGAGAACAATGCGTTAACATATTCACCAGTTCTCCATATATTTTAAGAAATAAAATATAGTAAATAAGTACAAAATTTGTATTCAAATCATAATCAATCAAAAAGAGATGCAAATAATGTTGGAAATAACAAAAGCAATATTAAGTAAAATCTCATGGATCTAATCTACATGGGAAGTAGTAGAAGACAAGATATCCTGAGTAAATTGGGAGCATGAGGAACATGGGAAAGGGTTGAAGGCAAGGAGGAGGAGGGAGGCAGGGAGGGGAGCAGAGAAAAATATAGAGCTCAACAAGATAAAAAAAAGTTTAGAAAAGAGTCATAGTGTAACATGCAAAGACTGGAAGGATTTCCTCCTCAATACGCCACAGTTAAAAGAGATTAACCAAAACATAAAAGAAAGACTGGAAATATTCAAAATTTTATTTTTATTTTATGTATATTAACACACAGTTTTCCTTGGCTTTCACGGTAGAGTTCATTTCAGATTTAATCTGACTCTGTAGGAGTCAGAGTTCTGTACTTACGCAAACCTTTTATATAAATAAGAGGTCCGAAGTTCATAAAAGTTCATTAGAAGAAAAGTCAACTCAAAGATGAAATGAAAGCTGTGCTTAAGCATGTGATATTTGAGAACAGAGAGAAAAATTATCTCCCAATAATCAGAATAAGCTACTAGATATTTTGTCAGTGTTTACTTACTCTTTGAGATATTTTGAAATGAAAGATGGGCTTTTTAAAAAAATGTTTTAATAATTTAATTTGATAACATTCACTAATTGAATCTAAATGGCCAAAACTGTCTTTGGTGAAGCATTTTAAGTATGCTTTTGTAAATGACAGAGGTTTAAATAATATTGCATGCTAGTGAATTATGACCAGATCCTTCAACATTGTATCTGTATTCCAAAAACGTGATCTAAGTTTTAATGAAGAGTGGCACCCTTGCAAGAGGTTTTATCTAAACTTGTAAACAAAATATTAAGTAGAAGACTACTTTTTGTAAACAAAGTTGGCTTTTAGTAACAAATATTTCAGATAATATAGAAATTGAAAGTTTGGTTATATATAACTTCATACATATGTAATTTATTAAATTCATAGGATTTTGTCTAATTTTCAGTAATCTGTATTTTAATTCTTTATAATTACTTAATTTTAGCACATCTCCATATGGATTCTAATGGCATGGAATTTATTTGTTTTAATTTGCACACAGTTTGAAAGCATGCACTAAAAACATCTTAGTTCTACTTGTAACAATGACTTTTTGTTGAATTTCAAGATTTTTATTTTCTAATGATGACAATTTCATTATAATTATTGTTATATGCTTACCAGGAGACAAAATATACTTTGTATGAAAAATAGATGCATATTTTTCAAGGTATACAGATGGAGCACAGCAGCCCACATTCCTGTGGAAGGAAGGAAGTTTTTGCCCTCTGAAACTGAGATACTTCCCCTCTGCTTACATGAAACGGACAAAATGCAGGACCTAAGTGGCTATAATGGCAAATGAAAATCCTTCAAGAAATCAAGCTTCAAGGAATTTAATTTATCTACACCTACAAGGGCTAAATCAACTGTAATGAGTTTGAAAATATGAATAAATTACTAAGTTAATAAAACGTTGTTACGGTACCATTGTATTTAAATCTAGTTTTAGAAAAATATTTCTAACATCCAGATCCACAATCACCGTGTTTATTGATATGGTTATATGACAATTTGCTACATAAATACTAAAATGAAAAGTGATTAACCACTGCCAAGCCACATCTTCATGAGAGTCACTCAGTAATCTAAAAAAACAAATCAAAGTATGTAGGACCTGACTGTGTGCTATATGAAGAAAATTGGAAGATTACAGATCCCAAACATTATCCAAATAAATAAAGAATGTACAAAAAATTAATATAGTTCTGAGATTTTTCCTTCAAAGATAAATTAAAATCAGTTACTGACCCTTCTGGGAAAAAAAACCATCTTGGTAAATGTATTTTTAACATCTCCTATCTAAATTTTTAAAATTGACTGTGTTAAGTATTAAAATTGATAAATACCTTACATTTTAATATTTTATTAACCTCTCTTGAGCATGCAAAAAATGAAAATAAAACCTCAATTTTTAGTAATAGAATGTCCCTAAATTATAAACTATTATAATTCAAAAAATTTAAGCTTCAAAATTATATAGGACTACAATGTACTTCTATAAAAGTGATCTTTATCAGCAACCCACTTGTGATGTGATTCTGCTTGTTCTTAAGTGGATGTTTAGTTCTTCCCTGCCAGAAATTTCAAACAAAACAACATAAAAGAATTACTACGGGAAGAAAATTCCCTGCCAGGAAACTGGGAATGTTTGAATTATAATTAGTAATCAGAGAATTTCCTTCCTGTTATATTGACTAGATGAATCAGAACTTATCAATGGAATTTGATCCTTTTGTCATGTCTCCCATTAACTTTAATGTGAAATTGACTAGTTAAGCAGTGACAAAACCAAAGTTGAATCTTTTAAGAAAAATTCACAAGGGTGGTGGTCATAGGGAGAAAGTGGAGGCAACTGTAGGTAATGGTGGCTATCTCTACAAAATCACTATAATGCTGTGGTCACTAAACATTTGAACTAATCTGGTTTCTGAGTAGATGATTACTTTCCTAGTTTGCTTTTCTAATAATGTGAAAAACACCACAACCAAAAGCAATGTGCGGAGGAAAGTGTTTATTGCAAATTTCAAGTCTTGATCACAGCCTATCACTGGGGAAACGCAAGGCAGAAACTCAAGGTAAAAACCCAGAGGCAGGAACTGAAGCAGAGAGCATGGAAAAATGCAGTTTTCTGGCTTGTTCCTCAGGGGCTTGCCCACCATGCTTTCAAAAGAAATGGAACTCACAACAATCTGCCCAGGACTGGCACCACCTACAGTGTGACCTGGGTCCTCTCACCTCAAACATTAGTCAAGAGAATGTCCCTATAGATTTTTCTACATGCATTTTCTCAGTTGGAGTTCCTTCTTCCCAAGTGATTCTATCTTGTGTCAAACTGACAGAAAACAAAACAAAAACCAACCAAACAACAATAAAAACTGACCAGCACTGTGGGTCAACAGGTTCCGTTATAAAAACAAGTTTGGAATTCCCACACAACTTGGATGAAGCTCTAGGAAATTACATCGAATAAAATAAATCACGACTTCAGATTATATTCTGTATTTTCCACAAATGAGGTATTTTGGTATGGAGGGGGTTATAGTTATGAAAAGTACCATGAAGGACCTTTGATGTATCTGTTATATATCTCGACTATTGTGATGACCATACAATCATACATGTAAGACAAAGTTGCATTGACCTGAGTACATGGGTGGGGATATACCTATAAAGGAATAGAGAAAAACAGTAAAACTAAAAGAAAATAAGTAAATCATACCAATGTGAAAATGTAGCTTCTGTTCTTGGTTATTTTGTAAGGCGTTAACTTTGGGAGAAAATATGTGAAGAATATCAGGATCTCTATAACATCTCTGTAAGTATCTCAAACTAAAAACTTTTAACAAGTATGAGAAAGGAAACCAGAGTTCGCAATAATATTCAGTTTCATTTTTAATTAAGGTAGATTCATTCGAACTTAAAACATTTCTTTTCATTTTCAACCAGGATATGTTTGTACTAAGTTGACAGTCAGAAATCCAAACTTAAGTTTGAAAACAACAGTTACTTCAAACTGGTTTAGCTCAATAATTGTCTTTAGATTATTAATTGTATTTCAATAAGAAGTATTATTATGGGAGTGGCTATGAGTGAGCATTCAGTAAACGCTACTTAAGTGCCAGGTATACATCATCTCATTCCCACAGGATACCTATATGTTAAGAAGTACTCTTTTCTATATTTAATAGATAAGGAAATCGAGGCTCTGAGAACCTGAAGAAAATTTCCAACTGTATCTGGTAATGAGTAGTAAATTCACACTTTTGACCCATTCTAAATCCAGTTCTTTTAACTAGCATGCTTTAACGTTAGTGCGAGCCGTTGCCTACTGAAGGACTGAGGAAGACCACCACATGGTTTTGTAATTTGTTATAAAACTCTAGCACTGATATTCACTAGAGGAATAATTAAGAATTTATCAGATGTTCATATGTTTTGTACTCTAGCTTACAATTATTCAAATGGAGAGTGTGTTTATTGTAGCATATTTATAATAGGAAATATCCAACATCAAATTTACTTTAAAACAATGCACAAAGTCATAAGATTATAAAGCAAAAAATATAGCAATGTCAGCTACAAAATTTAACAAGAGTGATTGCCAAACATAAATCTTACCTAAAAACTAGACACTGCTTTTTGTTAGTGGGAGAATTAAATTATTAACACTACCACAGAATTGTCTAATCACCTGACAACTGAATTTAAGCTATAGTGCTTACTTAGTACTTAACCTTTGGGCTTTTAAAAATAAAACATTACTAAAGAAAACAAAATATTGTTAACTTACATATGAAAATGAGATGATTTCCCTTGAGGAAATATGCATCAATCTCTAATAAAATTAATTATTCTTGAGAATTAATACATAGTTTAAAACTAACTTTGTGAGATTCCGAATAGGTACAAATAACAATCTACAACTGCTACACTTTCCCCAAACTCAGTATAAAGCGTTCTTCAGCATACCAAATAATGTGTACCCACTTCAAAAACTTTTTCCAATTATGTGATTCCTATTTGCCTTTTTTAGTTGCTTTCAATTTTCCCCCATAGAAAATTAAAATTATTTGATTTATATTTATCCAAGTTTTTGAAATATGTTGTAATAAGGAAATAAAACACCATTTGACATGGTTTAAAATAATATGTCATCTGATTAGAGATAAAGGTACCTCATCTGTGTTCTTTCAAAGCCAATGAAAAAAATCAATTCATGAGTGAAGCAAAAAAAAAAAATCCTAGAGCTCTTGTAAGTATTAGATGTTTAATTAAATGTCACTGTGCTAATAACCTTATCTTCTATGTATGTTTTAATTATGCCTTTGGGGAGCAAGAATCTTAAATAATTTAGAAGTAACCAAAGTATAACATTGACATTGTGATAATAAATTTTCTTTATTGTTGTTTTAGTGAACACGAATATGCCATGGGAACAAGCAAATTACAACGGGATTAAATGTCAGCAATACAGAAAACTAAGTATTGAAAGACATTTAAAAAATAACAATCAAAATCTTAAATATCATACTATTTCAGAACCCTACACTTTACGTGATCATAGAATATCTCCTGTTAAGGAAGTCCTTATACTTTAAAGGAAATTTCAATGCATGCACCAAAATAAAGCTTTCCTCATACAGCTAGCTTTCATGAGCCTGAGAATAACTTCCAATTTAATTTGTTGGAATTTTTGAATTCCCACAATCCTTCTTTGTTTACAATAAACGGTCCTTTAATTTTTAAGGTCATTTGTGGCAACTGTCCTTGCAACCAAACTCTCCTCAATCAATTAGATGTGCTGTTTAGTCTGCTTCAGTTACTGGGGTGACCCTAAGCAGGAGATCAGTCGTTTTTCAATTCATGTTTTTCATCAAGTAGACATAGCTTTGAAATATTAAAAATAAGCTTACTAATGTAAAAGATATACTTCCATCACTGTATTAAATTTTTTCTTTTACAAATTCAACTCAGGATATATGTTTTACAATTGTAAAAAAATAATGCCTAAAATTTATTAAATTTCAAATATTTGAATCAACTCAATTTTTAGGTTCAAAAAAGAAAAATGATGAAAAGAAATGGAAATATTATTTTTTTACAAACTTAATCTTAGAAATAATATATGCTTAATGTACCATAAAAGCTCACATATTATTAGACCTTGTATTTATCATCACATTAACATTGAAGTTAAACAGTTGGCAATGTCATTCAAGATCTGAAGTGGAAAAGTATATTGTGTCTCCTCAAAGAGGTGCTTGCTGAGAGTTTACTACAATGAAAAAATGTTTCATGACTGCTTTCAATGTCAAAGGAACCTCAGCAAATATTCAATGGTATTTAAAAGAATTCCACTTTAAAGATAAATATATAAAGATAATGTATTAATATATATGTGTATGTATATATTAATGCTCTACAGTAGTGGGTNTGTTTAAGCATTTTTTTACAATTGTAAATTATATGCCCTGGGTTGAATTTTTAAATGAAACATTTTAATATAGTGATGTATTATATATATATATATATGTGTGTGTATTTGAATATATATGCTAATATATATTAAAATACAATAAAAGTACAAAATACATCCTGATTATCATTTATCTCTTTGGACTGATGTGTTCATTTCTCCAGGAACTAGGCACTTATATTATTGAAAATAGAAGCAAGTACTGAAATTACATAATTAAGCAATTGTACTAAGTGAAAAATAAAGCTGTCTGAAAATATAGTTTGTGTTTTACCAGCAATCATCTGTTCTATCATTCTCTTTTAAGAATGTAAAACTAAGCTGCCTAATTTATTGCACTTTAAAAGTATGATTGGCATTTTCTTACTTTATATACAAGGGGAAAGCATCTGAAAAGCTGTTGGTTTCTCATTAAATAAAATTCTTAACAAAGCAGTTATCTCATGGTTCATGTCAAAGGTTTTGCCTGGATTTGCTAGGAAAGTGAGCAGTAAGTCATAAGCCCTAAGTCAGTACACAGACACAGAGGACTCCTGTGATGTGACTTCCTAAGGAGTCTGGGAGAAAGTCCTGTTGGAAACTAGAATAAGATAGTTAAATAGTGAAGAAGATGGAAGAGAGGGACAAAGGGTAAACTATGGGAGGAACTAATATTAAAGGTCATTTCAAAACCATATGGAAGTCTACCACTGTAGACTCATACACACACACACACACACACACACACACACACACACAAAATTAAATAGAGACAGTGGCTCAACTAGAACTTTTATACCATCAAACAAAACCTCCAGTGGCAGGAATGGGTTACATCATGTTGAGTTGTTGTCCAGAGGAGCCCCAGAGAAAGAAATCCCGAGAGGTATTGCCAAAATTATTTGTTACTCTCCACAACCTGATGGTAAGGCCCTCTTGCTGAACAACATTTACACATGTCACCGACATAAAGAAGTTTAGCTACTGTCTAACCAAAAGTTTCACCCCTACTGACCACTGTTTGTGATACCGGAAAGTACACTACATATTATCAGACAGGAAAGGTAATCTCCAATATCTTTCAGCTACAATCTTGAATCCTACAACAGTAGACTACCTTAAATGTGTGTGTGTGTGTGTGTGTGTGTGTGTCCTGATGCAACAGTGGCACTAATATTAAGGGAGTAGCTAACCACTTTCTGATTGGATTGAAGACCTACTCCATGAGATAGAATGCAATCCATACTTGACAATGGGAAAATGACCAAGAATGTTAGGCAAGATATGTCGTGAGCCTAAGGGAAACCCTAACACTTTTATTATGCTAAGGATCACAGCAATAAAATGACACCTTATAGCATTCTTCTATACTCATAGATCAGTGCCTCACTCAGTCTTCATCAGAGCAGCTTTTTCTTGCAGTAAATGCCAACTGCTACAGAGTGCCCCCCCCATAACTAGACAATGTGTGGAAAGTGTGAGACTTCAGAGCACTCAGTTCTAAATGGGATGTCTTCATTAAAGCCCTTCTTTCCTCAAGGCTATGTGGGAAAGGAGGCAGAAAGAGTCTAAGAGGTAGAGATAACATAAACCCAAGAGAAAAGTGTCTTCCGGAAACAACAGGGCTGGTGCAGCACATACGAATTCACAGAGATTGTGGCAGCGCGCATACGACCTGCACAAGTTCAAGCCAGATGGGGTCCCAGTACTGAGAGGGGGAGGTGGACATGGGCACCCATCCCTAATCAAGGAGCTACAACTGGCACCTGCTTGCAAAGGAAAAAAAAAGTTTTCTCCCGTGCAGTCTCATGGTATACTGACAACACATCAGGACAGGCCTCAGGCCCGGGAGTAGTTGGCCAGTGCAAATTAAACTGAACTTGTCTCATTTTGCTCTTTCAGTGCATTTTTTTGTGTTACTTGTCTTTGGCTTTTTTATTTTTATTTTCAATTTTGTTGTTTTGTAGAGTTGGTGTGTGTGTTTCTTCTTTGTTTGCTTGTTGTTGGTTCATTTTCTTTGTATTTTAGAGAGAACAAGAGACCATAAAGTTGGGTGAGTAGGAATCTGAGGGTTTCTGGGTAGAATTTGGGAGGGGAAAACATTAAAATCTATTGTGTGATAAAAATATTTCAATTGAAAATGTTAAAAAAGGAAAGAAAAGAAAAGGCTCCGTTGCCCTTGATAGAACTTTACTATTCCATGGAGTGGGGAGTGGGGAGCAGTTAGAAGTCCTGATGAATGACATCAGTCTCTGTGAAGATCTACAAGAGCACCTTGGAGAGGGAGCTGAAGCACATAGGAACCCCTCCAGACCTGATCCACTGAATTAAGACCCGGGTTTTATAGAGCCGAAGAATCGAATTAGGCTCTCAGCAGAGTATTCGCTCCATCGCCTAGCTACCTATTCTGCTGCTGCACAGGTTTGCTTCTAGGAGTTAATAGCAGAAAGGCAAGGCCAGCAGATCATGGAAACCAACTTGTTTCCTGCCTGCTAAGCGAGGTTTCAGCTCTGAAGGCACAAATCCTGCCCAGTTTCTTTTTCTATGAGTCCCTGCAAGGACATAAGGCCGAAGGGAGCTCTAGAATGAGGACAAATTCCACACTTTTTAATCTCTAAGTTTTCTAATCCTTTGTTTTCTAATTTTCCCAAAGGTCATGTAAGTCTAGATATTGCTAGCTCACTACCATTAATATGCTATCTGTGAGCCTTGATTATGTTATCTGCATAATGGGGCATGAAGTTCCTTAAATCATCCTTGCCACTATGAGATTTAGCACAGTGCATATAAAAAGCAACTTGTTCCAAGCTTCAGATACACTACTTGTTGGTTATTGCTGGGAGTCACACATCTGAGCCTGATGTCTTTTCAGAATGCTATCAAAGTGACCTAGATTTTGTGTGGAAAACCAAGCTCTTCTCACAGTTTGAACGTCTTTTCCAAATACTTTTGGTAGGAGCCATCAGGAGTCGGTTGTACCTTCCTGGCATTGCCTACTCTCATCACATATACCTAGTGCTTTATGTGCCCAGAGGTGTGCTGAAGCAGGGTCTGGCAAGCTTTTCACCCACCACATTCTGTTGTACATCACAGCTCACTCCGAACACGACACCCTAAAGGCCAAAGGTGAATAATCTGCCACTACCTGACTGTGAAGAACTGAAAAGGAGGACTTTGAACTCAAAAGGATATCAGAGGGAAGAAGTCCCAGTTCTTTTGTGTTACTCCAGTGTAGACATTAGCCTCTTCAGCTCCATTGAGCGGGGTGGGGGTCATCCACCACCAGCACCTATTTGTTCAAAGCCATCCTCCTGAATGCCCACTGAAGAGACATTTAAAAGCTCCCAGAATGGGCCTTTACTCTGTGATGAGACTCACTCTCATCCTTTCCCCAGTGCTTGTTGCTCACACACACACACACACACACACACACACACACACACACACACACACGAGAGAGACAGAGAGAGAGAGAGAGAGAGAGAGAGAGAGACAGACAGACAGAGACAGAGAGAGACAGAGAGAGACAGACAGACAGACAGACAAACTGACAAACAGAGACAGAGACAGAGGAAGAGAGACAGAGACAGAGAGAGGAAAAGAGAGAGAGACAGAGAGAGGAAAAGAGAAAGAGACAGAGACAGAGAGAGAGGAAGAGAGAGAGAGAAAGAGACAGAGACAGAGAAAGGAAGAGAAAGAGAGACTGTTTCATTCATAATAATTTTCATGTGCAATCTCGCAGAAAAATAGTTAAAATTTTCTTTATTTTGCTTGGGAAGTGATCAGATCTGGTTGATAATTGCCTGCCTGATCAAGAGCCATTTCCTTCATGGTTAACCAAACATTGGCTCCACTCAGCTGGTCTCGTTTTAAATATCACCAAAAGCGAATAGCTCCAATTACGACAGGAAACACATTTCCCGACATGAAACAAGGACCAGAAACAGATTTGTCCATATCTCAAAATGCACGTCATCTCTAGGATAGGTAGGTGTGTTATTCCTTTATCCATTGCACCCTCTAGCTCTTGCTCTTACATACTCACAAACTCCACTCCACAACACACACACACATCATTTTAGGAATTGTCGAAGTACTCAAAAATCTTGTTTCTGAGTTCCCTATAAATATGGCTGAAACTTCTTTATTACAGTGATGTTTTATCTTAAAACTGAAAAAAAAAACCTTACAGAAGTCAAACAGGAAGCAAAGTTCCCCTTATACTCTCCTTGAGGAAAAGAGAAATAGATATCAGAAAAAACTACTTTAAAAGGTGTTATATTCCTCTTTAGATATTGACTATTGTCAGAGGAAAGAGCTCAGACACATCTTAGATTTGATGGATACTTACCGAATTGGAAATGTCAAGAATTCAGGCATCCATTTACAGACCTTTCATGCCTCTCACCCTAACAGTTCGGTGTCTAATTTTGGTGAAGCTACGAATAGCCCTCTTTGGTCACTTGCTCCTTCCTTTTACTCTGTCGGGGATGCAACTGTGCTGCAGCCAAATGACCAATGACAGAAATTGTCCTCCTTCCTTGAAAATGTGCTGCTTTAGTAGTATAAAACATAGAAGAGAACTCAAGTGTGTTCCCATTAGCCTACACTAAGCAAGAATCTGATTTCTTGGGGAGCCTTTCCAACTAAAGGATAAATATTTGAAGTCACTTTGGGTCACTCAGTTGCAAGCCATAGTCCTTTACGATTCTCTCTTAGCTGTCCTGAGGTGATAAATCTGACCGGGAATAAAATGAAACATGCTGAGATATATTGAAAGAGAGACTTAAGGTTTAGATGTGTGGGTTCTGGGGACCGGAAGATGGAACAGACATTAAGAGCAAACACACTTTCCAGGTCACAGGCCCCACCAGGTCACCTTTGGCTCACTGTGATTAAGTTGCTAGCTTGCTAAACAACAAGGAAGAGAGTATGTCTGGAGTGGGGTCTCACCTACCAACCTGCTAAACCGCAGTTATAGGGGCTTGAAAGAGATTTTCAACTGTAACTGCACATGTTTAGGATAAAAAGGAAAGCATTGCACTTTAAAGCTAAGCCACATCTTATTCTTGTTGTTCAGTCCTTGGGAGGCACTACTCCCACTCCCCCTTGCATTCCCCTCTAAGTATGCCGGCCTAAAGCTGAGAGAAGGATGCAGCCAGGCAAAGATGCAAGGGCAGACACAGAGAGACGTGTCCTCCCAGAACCCTCGTGGCCCTGAAGGCTGAAATCATATCATTGTTCTTTCATGACTGACCTTGAGTCAAAGCCGGTTGAAATTGCGTGAACGAAGGTGCCAGCAGGGTCAGTTCTAGGAAGTAACAAGTTTTGCTCCTCCCACTTCTGGAAATATCTGCAAGTTCTCTTGTGCAGTTCACTTGTGCCTGGACCCTAGGCAGAGTGACCACTGGGCTCACAGAAGAGCTAGCCTGGGTATCTTTGAAGTGGAAGAACTCAGCCTGAGACTCGTCTGGCATCACCACCATGGGCACCCAGAGACATACCACTGCTTCTTGCCTGCCAGGTAAATTCCCTCGCCTTTCTCGCTAGGCTGTTGCTTTTCTTTGGGTATCTTCTGAAAGTTTTCTTTATAGGCTCCATCATCCCTCTTAGATATCATTAGTCAAGTCTTTCAGATTAGGAGGATTCGTCTACAGTCAGACTTGATGGTGTCATAGAGATCCTGAAATCACTACCTCCTACAGCAGTGGTTCTCAGTCTGTGGGTCACCAGCCCTTTGGTAACATTGTACCTTTAAAAATATTACACTGTGATTCACAACAGGAGCAAAATTACAGTTATGAAGTAAGAACGAAATAATCTTATGGTGGGGGGTCAGCACATGAGGAACTGTATAAAGTGTCACAGCACTGGAAAGGTTGAGAACAACTGGCCTGTCTTTTGAAGTGGAATGAGTGCTCCTCGAAATGAATGAAGACTAGAAGTAGCTTGTCTGTTGAGGGAATCTTCAAAGGACCAGCAAAATTCTACCTCTGGGCTGAGACAGAAGGCGCTGGAGCAGAGGAGGTTATGCTTCCCTTAAGTTAGGAATGCCAAGGTAAGTTTTGGGAGCCTGGGTGTAAGAAGGGATTCTTGTACCTGACTGAAGAGTGAGAACTATGGCTAACATGAAAGACTGTTATCTGAATACTTGATACTGAGAGGTGACCCTGGCTGAAGTTTGTGTGCAGTTATTCCTTCTTCACAAGCTGAGGAGCCCTGGCTCGCTGAACCAGAAGGTTGCAGGTTTTTTTTTTTCCCTGAGCCCCTTTAGACTCACTTGTGTCCACAGAGGGCAGCAGAGTTCGTCAGTGTTTGTCAAAGCATCTTTTATTTGTTCGTGTTTTCTCTCAAGAGACTTTGAGTTCAGATACAGCAGTTGTAACACACACAGCCACACATACATATCCATCTTCCCTACACAAGAATACATGTCATATACATTTTTATTTAGATTAGTAAAAGACAATATAGAAAATACTTGATAGTGAAAGGACATTACAGAGGTTATTGTAGATCGGACATAATGCATTCCTTCATTCTCAGATCTTCTGCTTGTTACTGAAAGAGCAAAGGTTGCATAGAAATGACAGAAAAAAAAGAATGTGGAAAAATGAAAAATAAAATATACTAGAAGGGAGAGAGAGATAAAAAGAGGACAATACAAAGGAAAAAGAAGAAAGCGAAAGCCAGAAATGAAGAGACATAAAGAAACATGAAGCAGAAACCTTTAGGAAGGAACACAAGAGTGAGATAAAGAAAAGCAAAGATACAGAAGCACAAGAGGTAGATGAGGGACAAAGAAGGGAAGTAGAGGCCCACTGAGCTTTCTGTCAGCAGATACTGCATCCTTAAGGTTGCTTTCTTGCTTCTGGAAGACTTGAGATAAACTGTAAGTCTTCAAACATTTCTCTCAAGCCTGTGACAGTACCTCATGTTCCCTCTACTGTAGCGACTTGAATTCATCAGTACATTTCCCACAAAAGATAGCAAATGTGCATCAGATAAACACATCACACTAAAACAAAAGTTTCATTTAGAGCCTAGAGAGATGACTCAGTAATTAAGAGCACTAACTGTTCTTCCAGAGATTCTGAGTTCAATTCCCAGCAACCACAAGGTGGTTCACAACCATCAATAATGAGATCTGGTGCCCTCTTCTGGCCTGTAAGCATACATGCAGGCAGAACACCCATACATAAAAGGCATAAATAAATACAATTTAAAATTTTTATTATAAAGTGACTTTAAAATTTTTATAAATCCAAAACAAAATAATGATGAAAGGTAGATAGAACTTCTGTCAAGAAAAAAATCATTCCTGTAGAAAATGTTTGTATCACTTTATAGATGTCCTCATAATTATGGCTAAAAATCTTCTTACAGATTTTCACAGAATTTTCACAGAATACACAGACACAAACTCAAATAACTATTCAGAATTTTGCCTTCTGTCAAAACAAGTAAAGGTGAATGAGTACATAAAGAAATACTCTAGTCAGGGCTAGAGGAGTGGCTCAGCAGTTAAGAGCAACTATTGTTCTTCCAGGGGCCTGAATTCTATTCCCCCACAGCCACCTGAGGCACCGCCCAATCGCCTGAGACTCCAGCCCTATGGGATTCATCCTCCTCTTCTGGACATCACAGGTACCTGCACTCACGTGCAGGTATCCACACACAGATATACACACGTTCATATAGCTAAAAACAACATTACTAAATCTTTTTTTTTTAAAAAAAAACCTCTAGTTAAAGAGACAATGGGGGATGTCAAAAAGATGGCTATTAAACAAGGAGGAAATGAAAATATATATGCTTGTCAATGAAAATTACTGAAAATTTAACAGCCATGATATATACACAGAGGACCTGGTGCAGACTCATGTGAGTCTTGTGCTTGCTGCTTCAGTCTCTGTGAAAACATAAGAGTTTTGTTCAGTTGACTTAGGTATACTTGATCTCCTGGCTTCCTCCATTCCCTCTGGCTCTTACACTCTTTCTGCTTCCTGCTATATGGGATTCCCTGAGCTCTGAAGGGAGGGATTTGATAGAGATATCCCATTTAGAGTTGTTTGTTCCAAGGTATATTTATAATTTTCAGTTTAGTATTTTATGGGACTCCTAGGTCTCTGATTCTTGTGCCTTCTCTTGGACTTTTTTCCTTCTGTTGGTTTGCCTTGTCCCACTTGAATGTGGTGTTTTTTTGTCTCATCTTATTCTAATTTATTTTGTTATGTTTTGTTTTTACATCTTAGAAACCTATTCGTTTCTAATGATAGACAGAAAGAAAGTGGCTCTGGATGGGAGGGGTGGAAGAGGAATGGGGAGGAATAGAGGGCGGGGAAACTGTAATTAGGATATATTGCAAGAGAAAAGAATTAATTTCAATAAGAGGGGAAAATAAAATATACAAGGAAAAAGGACGTTTGGCAGGCAAGATATGAAATATTGAGCAGCCATTAATTCAGATTGACAGTTTCAAAATCTGTGTCCATGTGATAAAATAGATTAGAAGCACTATCTGAACTCAGTTTTGAATATTGATACCAATTGCTTTAATGTTTACTAAAATACTAGTGTATTTGAATCCTGTAATCCAACTGTTTACCTAAGTATCACTTGCATTACTGAACTGAAAAATTAAAAATCATCATGAGCAATATGCAAACATGATTTAAACAATCATGGATGCACTATCATAAAATAAATAATCAAATGTTCCAACTAACTATCAACCTTTTTGGCAATGTGAGTCACAAAGGCTGGAGACACAAAGGCAGAGATTGGAGAAGTGGCAGTCGTTTTACTGAGATGATTTACTAATGTAATTTTTAAAAACTGTTCTAAGTCAGCAATAATCTGAGTGTTTTCAGGGCATATATTGTAGCACAAAGATCTCAATGCTGCATTCTATTTGCTAGCACACATAGCTATCAGTTTTGTTCTTCCTTCCTCTTCTTATGTAGGAATTTAAATATGGTAAGTCCAAAGAGTATGTTCATGCTCATTTCAGCGGTTCCTCTAATACAGGTCTCCATATTTCCCTTTATTACTTTATTATTGGTATTTTTGGTACCTAGGATTTTCTGACTTGATGAACATTTACTTCAAGCAGGAACAACTTTTTTTCTAGTTGGGTAAAATCCTAGTAAAGAAAGACAACAGATAAAAGTAAGCATAACTCTGGCGTTAAGCATAGCCACTGTAGATGTCTACCTATATTTAATATTTTGAAAGACTTAGACGAAACACTTCATCCTTTGTAGGTGCTAGATACTGCTGATCCCTGATATAATAAAGATCATCATTGAGATACAGAGGCAATCCATTTACAATTTATTCACTTGCCCTGAGCATGGTGAAGCAGAGTAATAAATTAAGGAGTGAGAATATACTAGAATGCCCAAGGAGAGTTGTAGAGATGACAAAGGCCTAAGATTTGGTGGACTACAGCCTATGGTGTGAAGCTTTTCTTCTTTGGGGCAGGTCAGGTTCATGGATGTTTAGATTAGACAAAGTTAGAGGAACATGAGCCACTGACTTAGAGTCAGGGTTTGGGCGCTGTTGCTTGCATATAAAATCATGTTTTATATGAAAACATTTCAACAAAAAAATGTTGAAAAGGTACGTGGATCAGAATTATAAAAGCACATTTTCCCATAGCTTTAGAGAAATGAAATGATTCTTCAAAGTATTTTCCAATAATTTATTAATGGAATAAACTTGGTATATTGCTTGTCAAGTGACCTATGCTGGTCATACTTATTGTACTCTTGTAATTTTGTTTGTTGGTTTGTTTACTTAGGAAATGTGGATTGAACACAGGGCCCTGCACATATTAAGAACTGAGCTTTCACTTCACACTTTAATATTGTAATAATAAAATAGTTTTATATATTTGTGGAATACAAAATGATGTTTTGAAACATATACACCATCAGTACATATTACTGTAATAGTGCCAATAGAGCAACAGAGTGGTAACTTTTTTAAAAAGTGTAGGTTTTATTGAAGCTTGATGTTTTCATGAGTGAAGATTGAAAGATGTAAGACACAGCAATATTAATTATGTACACCATGCCTACTCCTGAAGAAGTTGATACATATTCTTGCCACTACTCACGTCACTATATCATAGGACCACCTTGCACTCCTTTTCTTCTTTTCTCTTATCCATTGACTTTGTCCGAAATTATTCAAGGACAAAATTATCCTTAGAGTTCTGAGGCCAAAATTGCTAACAAGAAACAGACAAATCTAGTAAGTTTGAGTCCTGAGGTAAGTGTAAAAAGATTTATATGACTTTGAGAATAAGAAATATAATGAGCCTAAGACTGATGTTCTGTTATCATAAGAAGACCCTCAGTATTTGATACTGAAGTAATAAACATAATTACATTTAGCAAAATAACTTTTCCTTCAGTTAAGTTTCCTTGAGAAGAACACAACTAGTAAAGATAAGAATTTATCTCTTCTCTCTTTTTTCTCTAACTCTCTCTAGGAACAATGGTGACAATGTTTTCCATGCATAACTCATAACCTAGCCTAAATCAATTGTTAGATAATATGCTCACAGAAGTTCTTGAGAGATCATACCAAATTAATGCAAACCAGAGACTGAAGGATCCACTGTGAGAATTTATTTAATATTTGTTAGGGCAATTTCCTCAGCTCCCTGGAGTAAGAACACAGTTCTATGTTACTGGCTTATCATTTACAAATCCATCTAATTATGTGAGAATATACACTTTCATTGCACTGATACAATACCAAAAATATTGTTATAAAAGCAAAGCTAATAAAGTCAAATTATGTGTTCTACTGGACATATTTTCATGGATTTTTGAAACCCAAATGCAACATTTTGGTTTCGTTCATTGATTTTAATTATTTTAAAAGTTCACAATTTAAGAGCAATTAGTCCTAACAATTTGACCTTTTGAATCTGATGTAAGATTTAAACAAAAGTTGGGGTTTTAACATTGGCCTGAATGTTCTTCTAAGATGTGGACTCAATTTACAGATGTATAGCTGATACAACTATTAACACGTTCTTGAAATTAAATTTTCTTATCTCTTTAACTGTGAACACAGCTATGAACCCTGATTTAGGCATTGTGCTAAATTGCTTGTAGAAATTATTTTACTTGATGTTTTGATAGATCTATTCCCTTATAGAATCATGGTCTATGATGACAATATTATAGGTAGAAATAATAAGGGGAAATTAGTTTAATGCCAACAAAACGATTTCTGAATGCCATTCAAAAGGTAATACAGTCAGGATTTGAATTAAATCAATGTGAACCCAAAGTCTGTCTTCTTAATGCTTTAGCTCTACCCCTGTTCATTATCGTGTGCCTGGGAGATAATGTAGGAACTCAGATTACTCATCTACGATTCTAGTTTGTACTGGAGGTTTGCAATCCTCAGAATGTGGATGGACACTTAAAAGAAATCCCACACTATCTCAGAATTGAGAAGTAGATGGTTATTTATAGGGGTAAACTCACAAATCAGAATCCTCTGCTTGAACGGAGAACAGAAACCGAATCCAGCAACTGGAAAGAGAGCAGATGCATGCTCTACATCAGTTTATATAGTTTAAGAGGCCACGCCCCAGTGGGCAGGTAACCATTGGCTGTAAGACTTCCTACTGCACCAGAGAGTCAATAGCTCAAGATTTCCTTATCCATAAAACAGTTTTTTTTTTTTTTTTGTAGAAGAAGAAAAAGGAAGGTAGCAAGGTGGTCTTCCCAAAACCTTGTCAACGTGAATGTATTTTCTTCAGGATTTCTTCTGTCTATAAGTAATGAAAATTCATTCCGAAACTCACTTAAGCAAACAGGGATCATTTCCTGTTTCATGTACCTGAGCAAGTTCAAGAAATGTTAAATTTGGGTACTCAAATGATCTGAGGATGCAGCCCATATCTGACACTTCTTAGCTGTTCTTTCATTAGAGCTTATTCTAGATCTAAAAAAAATCATGAAGAACTTGTTTCTGATTCTTATTCTGCAATGCTTTAATAAAAACATCATAATCTTGTGGAGTGGAAATCAAGGGAGAGAAAGAATTGAAGGAAACAATCTCCATCATGAAGTTACTTCTGCTCCTCCTAATGAATAGCATTGGGTGTCCAGTCAGGCTCCAATTTCTAATTTTATTATATAGTATTTGTATGAAAATACACAGACAGACATATATATTGCACATATATTTGAAATAATTATCTCCAAGTGGAGAGTGGAAGTTAAAATATCTCCATATGTAAGCTTGGTATCAAAGTTTTAGTAAGTACTGCAGAACCCTTATGTGTTTCCGAATTAAACCTCGAGTCTACAGAAAGGAGACTTCTGGGTATAGATAGGGCATACATAATGAATTTTCCTTCATGCCCTCCAGTACCCAGCAGCTCTGATCGTGAGCAACTGAGCAGATTGCAAAGCTGGTCCTGACATGCATGATCTTTGTAAATACAAGGTAACAAGAATTACTTGCACTTTAGCCCAGCAAACTTGAGCAAGAAAGGAGCTACATTTTTTCCCTCAGTGTAATATCATCAGATAATTACTAAAATGGGAATAGGAAGGGTATAGGTTACATGAATAAGAAAGTTCTGGATGACTAAACTGCATGCGTATAATAAATATTAAGGAAGACATTTCTTGTAATATAGGAATTTATATGCCAAGATATGCTATTTCCTTGGTTAAAGAAAATCATATCATGGTAGACAGTGTGAAATACTAGAGGTGACATTGTAACAAACATCCTTTACCTAACTTTTATAGAGATCTCTTCAAAACCTCTGCTAAGCAAAGTTTCCCCTTGCTATACAAGGCAATGTGAATAAAATGAGTCAGGTTCCAAAGCAGGAAAATTCTCAGAAGGGGAGACTATAATACAAATGCTATGCGGTTGTTAGTAGACTTATATTAACCAATAAATCAATAAACTCTTGACTTTTCTGTTTCTGAACTGTGCCTTTTAGATAAGAACATATAATGGTACATATGAGGAAGAATGAATAACAAATAGTCTACTTCTGAATTTTGATAGATGAAAGAAATGTCCATGAGTTGTGGCAAAGATTATATCCAACCCTGTATCTTTTCAATCTAAGTGCTTTGTACACTGAAATTCTCCTTGCCTTATCAACTTTACTCTGTATCCTTAGGATAAAGGTAACATCTTCCAAGCTCTATATTGGATCACACCATTCAGCAGCATTCAAACTACAAAAAAGTCTTTTCCATGACATCCAACATTATTAAAAATACTTTAACCTAAAGCTGTCCTCCCCGTGACTGAATAACCCACCAATACTTTAACAATTATTTCATGGAAAATCTACGCTTGCAGTTCAACAGTTGAAATTGAAATCCTGATTGCTCTTTGGGCTGACGAGGGAGGGGGACTTGACTGGGGGAGGGGAAGGGAAAGGGGAGGCGGTGGCGGGGAGGAGGCAGAAATCTTTAATAAATAATTAATAATAATAATAAAATAAATAAATAAAATTAAAAAAAAGAAATTGAAATTCTGTGAAGGCCTTTCATTCTTAAATTGATTATTGGGATATTATAAGTTAATTCTAATTCCATCCTATTGTTACTAGATTTAAGTTGACTTTGAAAGACTTTCGACTAAATATATCAAAGGAGAACAGAAGAAAATTTCCTAAAATGTACAAATGTCACCAGATTAAATTTGGTTTGCAAGTTTCCAAGAGTGCCTCATTTCCTACTTCTGTTGAAAAGTGAGTGTGTGACCAAGTGACAGCCACAAAAGCAAACATGTCACATTTGTAGGCAAAAGTATTCCTTGGAAATGATACTGATAGTCTCTTCTGGACACAAACAGTGTTGTTATTCACTTTAAGGAAAAGCAAAACCCAACTCAGGAAGATATTTCAGAAGGCACTAAAACCAATTTCTTAATAGTTCAGCACTTTATTTTTCACCACATTGTTGGGAGCAAAGACTCCATGTGCTGATGGTAACTCTCTAGTCCTTACACTGTTTCCAGATTGTGAGAAATTGAAGAGAGTGTGGGGGGAGGGTATGTAGGTCCTACAGAGGTAGGACTAGAAGACACAGATTGGCTCTAATCTTTGATTGTGGTGTTTGGGATATTCTTGAGCCCCTCCCCCCACACTAATAAAAAGAGGTTCTGTGGGCACATCTACCTACACTGCCAGTTGAAGGCTCTAACTACATAGCTAAGAAAGCTTGCACTCTCTTCTGTGTTTCCAGTGGTGTCACAGGAGGGCAAAAAAAAAAAAAAAAAAAAAAAAAAAAATCCTAGATATATTTATCTGAGTCTGGTTAAGTAATATTTGCTCTTTCTTGGAAAAGTGGCCCCTCGTGGGCAATTATTTCACATGTCTTAGCATTTTACAATTTAATGTAAAACAGTAACCTTGTGTCTCCTTCTCTTCTTTCCTCCCGCCTATATGGAGCCCCATTCTGACCAACCCCCAGTCTCTCCCCCCTACCAGACTCTAAAGTGTCACTCACAGCGCTTTTTTTTTTTTTTTTAACGTTTCAACAGCTTCCAAAACAAACAGTGGAGGTTGTGACCGGCTGGGTATTCACTCAGTTGGATGCAACAGTATCTCCCAATCGCTTGAGCCGCCATTGGTGGCAGGTCTGTTCCCTAATGGGTCAGCATTTGCCAAATTCTGGGATCTGGCAGGTCCCAAAATCAAGGATTTGAGGACTGATGGTACACACACGTCCACTGAGAGGGAGGGAAACTAAAAAGGAAGAAAGACGACACCTCGTAGGATTTTGACTCATTTAATCTTCCTTCTCTTTTATTTTGTCTAATTAAATAAAAATATATTCATAACAGAGGGGGATTTTTTTTTCTGTTATAGTGCGGATCCAAAAATTGGTTTTCAGATGTAAGACTTCTTTTCTGTGAGCTTTTCCTCCCTTGCCTCTCTTCTACGCCCTCCCTCTCCCCCTCCCTCCTTCCCCAGCTCAGGTTGAAACTTTGCAGCGCACAATCACTTCTTCCCCTCCAGGGATGGCTCTGAGCTCTCGAGCGCACGCCTTCTCGGTGGAGGCCTTGATGGGGAGACCCAGCAAAAGAAAATCTCAAGACTCAAGAGAGGAGATGCAGCCTGAGCTGCGGAATGAACAGTGCGTACAGAAAGAGGAGGAGGTACCCAGCACCGCTTCTGGGGACTGTGAGCAGCCGGGTGAGTACACTGAAGCAGCCCGGTCACCCCGTGCGCTTCACCGGAGCGCTTCACCCGCGCTGGCTGGATTGGATCTTCTTCGTTTGGTTCACTGCGCTGTGGCAAGGATGTCGTGGGTCAGCCCTGCAGGTCAGGTTGTGGATTGCGGAACACCGTTAGCCACCGGACTTGAGTACAAATTTTAGAGCGTCTAAATCGCACTGGAAATGCCCTGGTTTGTTTGCAATGAAAAGGAGGGTCCCTGCTTACTTTTAGAGGAATGAGTCACACACCCTTACAACATCCTAAGAGCCAGACCTGGCTGTTCCTCTCAGTAGGAAGCAGGGTGTTCCCCAAATTCCCAAAAATATCTAGCTTAGGATTCAGCTCATGGAAGGTTAGGGGTGAGAGAATTTTAAGGGTCCCACTTTTCGTGGGATGGAAATTGGGCCCCCTCTCTATTCAGAAACCACAAAGGGCTTTGAGGGGGAAACTTATGCATCAGACTCTGGAGTTTCTGGGGGGAAGGACAAGGTCTATCAGTTCAATGATAGTCTCCTAACAAAAGGATGTGTGCAGCCTGCCAAACTCTCAAACTCCTTGTCTGGCAGAAAAGCGACGCAAGGCGGAATCTTCAAAATCTGCTTTATCCGACTGCTCTGGTGGCGAGGGCAACGGCCAGGAAAGTGTGCAAGAAAAAAATATTATCCAAGTGGAGCTTCAGGGATCTGATCTATGGAAAAGATTCCACGACATCGGGACTGAGATGATCATTACCAAGGCCGGCAGGTTCGCCTGGGGCAATGATTTTGCCGAATCACACACAGTAGGCACTTAAGGAGGAGAATCCAGTTTTGTAACGTGAAACTCCTCCCTCTCCCCACTCTTTGGCAGACTTTAGAAAGCCACAGACTACTCAGTCTGTTGCTCTGGGAAGTACCTAGTTGCATTAAATCCTCTATTCATATTTTCTGATACATCCTTACTCCAAGGACTCACTCTTTCAACTCCTGCCTTTGCACTGTATGCAAAAATCTAGACTTGCACAGACAGGCAAGGGTCAGATATGTCTCCAACTTCTTACCGCTGTAGCCAGCCGCTCAGAGCCGCTCAGTTCAAGCCGAGCAAATAGCAGCAGACAGTTCCCCATCCACTGTCCTCCAGCACACCATCCCTGGCTCAGATCACTGGAAAGTGCCCTTTCCATCTGGTGTGGGACAGTCTCCTAACTAGTCTTCCCAGTTTCAACACTTGCAAATCTACCTCACATATCCTTCTTCTACTAAAAGTACAGGAAAGGAGAGAAGCTTTCCCTGTCCTACTTGCTCTCTTATGATTTTAAATGCCACGTGGGAGGTCATAGATGAGGGCTTTTCATTAAGACAGTCTGCATCACTGGGAAATCTTGGACTTTTAAATCAACCATCTTTCTCTTATGTAACAAATGCTACTTTCTGAACATGTCATGGAAAGGGCACAGCATCTTCCTTCAAAGTATCTCTAATATCTCCTACATCAGGTTCTATTTCCCATTCAGACCCCTATATTTTTCCCCCACAGGCGTATGTTTCCTTCTGTTCGGATCAAGGTGAAAGGGATGGATCCAGCCAAGCAATACTATGTGATTTTGGATGTGGTACCAGTGGATTCCAAACGATATAGGTAACTTGGTAGATATGGTCCAAACAGGATGAAGACACAGGTTCAAAACATCAGTACTTCAGCCTGACACCTGACAGCAGGAATTGAACAAAAGTATGCCTGGTGAGGAGATAGGATTGCTCATCCTTGGACTCAGAGAGCTGGATTTTCTCATTTGAATCTGAGTTCAGGTGAAGGAAGAGTAGGTCTTTCCTACTCCCTCTTCATGGAAGTTGGTGTCAAAGGACTCCTTATTTCACCCTAAGCCTACCCACTGTTTGTGCCTTAGATGAGTAAAGTGTGGGTGCTTGGCATCCTCAGGCAAGAAGTTTGAAAAAAATTAGAGAGACATGCCTTAGGCTTCAGGTGGTCTCTGGGAATAGGCTGTAATCTGGGCAGGTTCACAAATGATGTCATGATTTGCCCAAATCTAGTGGCAGGGTCTTAGGGTCAGGGCTGTTGTTTTGCCCATATGGTGTCCCTTTTTAAGATGTATGCCTGAAGGAATAGCCAGATTCAGACAGTGTCAGGATTCTTTTATTCTTTCTTTTCCCTAAAAGACCTGGAGAAGGCTGTGCTAAAGGCGCACAAATTATTCTTAAGATAAGAATCTTTTGAGCTAGAAGCCCAGAAGCACTGCCCTGCTTTTACTGGGAGCTCTGGAAGTTAAGGGGAGGGTGCTGAGAAAGCAGTCCTAAGCCAGCGAGTGCAGGCAACCCTGGGGTGTCTATGGTGCCTGCTAGGAAAGAACAGATCAAGTCCTATAGCTGCTTCCCAAGGCAAGAAAGTACAGCTCACTAGTGGTTGGAACCTCTTCAACCGGGCTAGACAGAGACGCAGCTGCTTGCTTTTTTCGTTGCACTGAGGCTGTTTGGGGGGGGGGGGGTGATGATGAGTAAAACGTCGGTTTGAAATCGGAAACAGTTTGGAAAACCAGCCAGCCGGGAGGCAGCGCGGGGAGGAGTTCCTTTGGAATTTTCTGGTGTGCAGTCGTTCCTAGCAAGAAAGGGCTTTCACTGAAACTATTAAGCTCTGTTTTGTTCACCGTAGTTCTTGCTTGTCATTTGTGGATTTTTTTTAGGCATCGCTGCAGTGGGGAAAATGAATCAAACTGATTTCTGTTCCACTTTCTGTGAGGAAATAGCAGACTCAGATATCCCATGCTCACCCGGACACTTCATTGCATTTGGTGGCAGATGCTTGTTTACTGTTTGTTTGTTTGTTGCCTTTGAAGATGAAGTTGGATCTTCTGTTTAATTGCTAGTCTTTGGAATAAACGTTTTAATCTTTGGTGAAGCCTCTAATCCCTTGACTTTGTGCTGGCTGAGCCTGAAGCCACACCCTGCTGTTTTTTATTCCCTCAGGTACGTGTATCACAGCTCACAGTGGATGGTAGCTGGGAATACAGACCATTCGGGCATCACTCCCAGATTCTACATCCACCCGGACTCCCCTTGCTCCGGCGAAACCTGGATGCGGCAAATCATCTCCTTTGATCGAGTGAAACTTACCAACAATGAGACGGATGACAAGGGCCATGTAAGTGAGCACAATCTTTCTCCTGGAGGAGGTAGGTGCCAAGCCTCTGGCCAGAGGTAGTACTCTAAAGGTCATTCTTCTTTGTAAGTGTTGAATGTTTTGGGAACCAAGCTCCTGGATTTAAATGTCAGAGATCACAAAGGGCTCATGAAGCTCTGCCACCAAAGAGTGCTGGACTCTGGAAATGACTGCAGGGAGCTCCAGGGCCCAAACAACCCAAAGAAGAGACCAGTTTAAGCTACAGAGAGTGTCCTATAGTTGAGAGAGGGAGGGAACACTTCATAGGACTGTCAGTCATCCCTTCCCCAGCAACACTGAGGTCTTTCGCCTTTCCTGGAGTTCAAACATTGGTTTCAGGGGTGTCTTTGATATGGTTTGGTGGGAGGATGCAAGGCAGCAAATGAGAATCCAGACTGTAAATGTCCACAACTTGCTGCCATGGGAGTCAGTTCCTGCTTATTTTCAGGTTTCCTGGATCTTGAGGCTTCTCCCTAGGTACACTTCTGCCTGGGCCCTGCCAACCTAGTCTTGTGCCAGTCACAAAAGGAGAGAAGGAAACTACCAGGATTAGGAGGTGGAAAATAACAGGTTTCTGGGCACATTTGGGACCATCAGTTACTGCCCAGAGAATTTATATCAGATGATCAGGTCCTCATGACATGTCCAAATCACATGGTCATCCGCATTTGGAAGCAGGAAAGGCCCCAATCTGGCTATGAAATTGGCTACATGGTGTCAGTATTGCTGTGGTGCCTTCCTCTGGAAAGCCTTCAGCCAGGAGGGGATCAAAACTCTCAACAAAGTCCTGATTTGTGGTGATCTGAGCCTTCCTGAATACTGTCATCTAGGTTTTTTGGCTGGTATGTCTTCATTGGGGGTTATCATAAACAGGGGGTGATGTTGGGGAGAAGTGGGTGTTTCAGATGGCACCTAACCATTTCTTTCTTAGATTATTTTGCAGTCCATGCATAAGTACAAACCCCGTGTGCATGTGATGGAGCAGGACAGCGGGATTGACCTGTCCTTGATTCAGTCCCTTCCTACTGAAAGAGTCAAAACATTCTCCTTTAGAGAAACTGAATTCACTACTGTGACAGCTTACCAAAACCAGCAGGTAAAGCAGTCGAGAATCCGGGAAGTGGGAGTGGCCCCAGTGGTATATTGGGATAGAATATGGGACAGCATCGTATGGTTTATGTTTTAAACAGTAGAGGGGGAAAAAGTCGTGGTTTTACTTCATTATCAAGTGACATTTGATAGAAAGTTGTATGGTTCTTTTGTTAAAGGGGAGATCATAGCAGAAGGAACCAGTAGGCAAAGGAGACAATCATCTTAAATTTGACTTAGCTGTCTGCTCGCATTTATTTCCACATTATAATGGCAGCATTGTTGTTGCGAACATAGACTGGACTTTTCTCTATGTCTTTCTTTTGAATTCATAGATTACCAAACTGAAAATAGACAGGAATCCTTTTGCCAAAGGATTTAGAGATCCTGGGAGAAACAGGTATGTAAAACAGCATTCTAATTTAATAATTGTGTAGCCTCTTAAATAACTACTAGAAATCATAGGTAAGTAGAATTGCAGTCATACAGAGTAGCTCTTTAATGAGTATTATAGATAATATAACTGTGGATGAGTGTTGAGTATTATAGATAAGATAACCGTGGAGGAGACACTCAGAAGCTTCCACCTTTATGGATAGTAGGTGGGAGGAAAAGAAACTGTGTGTGTAGATCCCAAGCCATGACTTTTTCTACTGTACCTCCTGGCCAGGGTTAAGATATTGTGTAGTATAGACTTGTGGAATTTACAGAAATGTACTCAGATCCTAGCTATGAGTGAAAATAATAGTTCAGATGATTGCTCACAAAAAAGGACAGGTTTATATGAATCATTATATTCACTAAGTGTTTTCTGGAGTTGTTGAAAATAACTATCTTTTTTTTAGGGGTGTACTGGATGGGTTTTTAGAGACTTACCCATGGAGGCCTTCTTTCACTGTGGATTTTAAATCCTTTGTTGCAGACACACAAAGTAAGGAAACCGTTAACTTTTGGCTTTATTTTTACATATTAATGCAGTAATAGCAGTCAAATTCTTGTACCGAATACTACACAAAGAGATATGTGTATGCTAAAAATATATGTGTTCACAACCAATATGTATTTACTCTGTGGGGAAGTAAGAAGGACAAACAGAAAAACTGACACCTACAGGAGATAATAAAGTTATGTTGCTCTTGGATATATTGCTTATCAGCTTATTGAATTATCTTCCTCTCTTATCATGATGTCATGCATGGATTTCACAGTATCTCATTCTTTTATGTAAAGAATCTATTGTGCCTCCGGCCCATTTGTGGCCTAATTTAAAAATATATTAGCTGTATAGGTTATTTTTTGTTTATCTTTATCATATACTGAATGATTTCATTTTTAACCTTTTTTTAGTTCTAGTTTACCTTCTTATTGCATGAGAAGTAAATATAAAAAAGTATGAAAGAGAACCCTAAATTCTCACATCTACTTTATTGTCATGTATGCGTTCCTCTTATTTTCACATTATTTAAAAAGTCACTGAACATACAATACAAGGTAACATCATATTGTAGAATTTATAGAGTGTAATGTAAAGTGATAATGAGCATGGTAGAGGCGCTGGGAAGAAATAAATGCAAGTATAAGATTACAAATTCTTATACAGGGTGTGGTATAGTACTACTTGAAGGGAAACAGAAATTAAAAGATGAATACTACAAACAGAAAGTAGTAATTAAGAAATTATGATTAATAAACCAAGAAAGGAACTGTCAGCATGCAAAACCACAAAATGAACTAAATATAGCATGGATGTGGGGCAATTTGTCTACTTTTAAAAATATTTTTAAATACTCTTTTACTTATACATAAAATTGAGTGTATCCATAATGTACCATGTGATGTTTTTATTCATGTATGCATTAAAAAAGTTTACACTCACTCAGTTGCGTTTATCTCCTCAAGCGTTTGTTACCTTTATATATGAAAACTTTCAAAGTCTACTGTAGTGTTTTCAAAAGTATAACATATTATTGGTAACTATAGTCTCCCTACAGTACTACAGATGAACTTCTTGCTTGTGTCTCACTATAACTTGGAAGCCACTGATTTGGCATTTCTCCAGCCCTAGTCAACCCCCATTTCTTTCAGTATCTGGTAGCCATTATTATGTTCTCAGTTGTCCTAAGGCCACCTTTTATAGTTCACATATGAGTGAAACCATACAGCTCTTGCCCTTGTGCATCACAACCTATTTAATTGCCATAAGTCATTAAAAATATTTGTAATGTGTTTCTTCTCAGGTAGTACATTGCCTGATGAATGCATCATCATCATCATAGTTGCATTATGCATGTGCTTCAGTGAAATAATCCATACCTTTATTTCTGAAATATCGAACTATAAATAGAATATTTTATTTATGAACAACATAAAACTTTTTCCATTCTTCTTTACCCCTTTAAAGGTGCTTGTCTTTGGACACTTCCTTATCATTACTTTTATGGAGCAAGACATCAACATTACACTTAAGTTTTACATGGTGCCATAACAAGTAATTGCAATGTGAAGAAATGAAGTATAATCATTTGTTGAAATGATGTGCTTTAAGGCATTATAGAAGATTATGAACAGTTGTTTTACTAGAATAATTCAACTGACAACAATAGGCGACATGCATTTAAAATATCCAAATAACCTAATTTGAAAAAGGACAAAAGTGACCATTCATTGATCACTTAAAATAGTTAATTTCATCATTTACAGTGTGAAGAGTGCATTCATATGGGAGAAGAACAATCATTTAAAAAATAACTTCTGATTGTTTTATTACAGATATTTGTCACTCTGCTGATAAAATATTAGTGTGTATTTATCTTTATATACACCCAAGAAAAATATCAAAATTATCAATAAAATCTCCCAAATTCATCAAGTATGGTCAAACATAATTGATTGAATTAAAACATTTATAAAAATAAAGCTCAAAGGCTAGGTTGTCTTGTACTCCTAATTTTATTATCTGTTAAACCAGTGGTTCTTAACCTTCCTAATGTTCAATCCTTTAATACAGTTCCTCATGCTGTGGTGACCCCCCCCAACCATAAAATTATTTCATTGCCACTTCATCACTGTAACTCTGTGACTGCTGTGAATCATAATGTAAATATCTGATAAGTTTCTACCAAATGGGCACTACTCACAGCTTGAGGACCACTGTGTTAAACAATAAAAGACTTTGGATGTCATAGAGTAAACATTTTCCTTCTCACCTTGATGTTTCTAAATTTGAAACACCGCCTTCAATTCTTGATAGAAAAGAAACAGGGAAATCTCAAAATCTATGATTTTCACATAAGACAAAGTGTTAATGATCATTAATTTTTTATCAATAAAATTATTTTCATATTTACTTGATTTTTACACGGAAAAGATCTGCAAAATCCCAAACAACAAATTATTTTGTTTAATTTGCAGTTTTAAAAAACAAAAGGATAATTTTTGTTCATAATATGTTATTGGTTGAGTTACATATGGGGCTTCTTTAACTGTTGGGTAAAATGTCAAGGCCTGGAGCAGAGCCAATGCTCAGTGTGTGATGCATTGTAGTATGTTGCAGTAGCAGGACTGCCAGCAATGGAGCAACCGTATTCAGAGTCAGTCGAAGGAACAAAAATATTTTTCCCAAGCTGAAAGAACCATGAACATGCAAAGAAAACCACTCCAAGAATGGAGCAGAGAGGGCAATAAATAGATATGATTACTGGTTCATCAGGAAAATCAGGTTCATTATTCACTGACTGACTTGTCTTTCACAGGTGGAAGCAGTGGCTCATCTCCAGTGACCTCTAGTGGAGGAGCTCCCTCTCCTTTGAACACCTTACTTTCTCCTTCTTGTTCTCCACCTACACCTTCACTTCACATACCCCCGAGCTCCTTTGGAATGACCTATTCAGACACATACCTGCAAAATATAAACCTCCCCTTCTGCTACAAGATTTGTTCAACTAATTTTTGGCGACCACAACCTTTCGCCTTACCTACTCCTGAAAGGCTACCAAGCTTCAACAGTTCTCAGTCTTTACCCCGATTCATGATGGAAGTGCCCATGGTATCCTCCAGGGGCATCATCAATTCAAACAATGGCTTACATGAAGACGGCAATGGGCAGTGTCTACAAGCATCTCATTCTGCCAATCTAATGTTATATGGATTACAGAATCCTGGAAACATTTTCCAACCAAACCTCATTGCCCAAGAAACACTCAGTTGCCCTTTCCATCCTTCCCATGGTTGTTATAGGTACAACTTATCCATGACATCTAGACTCGAAAATGCTACCAAACATCTCAGTGAAAATGACAACAGCCAGATTTCTTTTGCAGAAGGCAGATGTGATCATTCACATTGGTATCCAGCAGTCAACCAATGCCTTTAATGGGACAACGATTTCATTTTAAGACATTCACATGTAAGCACCTATTTTCTTTATTTTTAATTAAAGAAAGGGCAATGTCTCTTAAAACTTCCTAAATGAACAGCCTTGTTTATTTTGCATTTGAAGTAACTTAACAAATGTTTACAAGAATCTTTCTATAACGCCATCTATGACCTGTAAGAATATGACATTATAATAGCCTTGGTTCTCAAGTAAGTTACTTAATAAATATTATTTGATGAGATAAGCCATCAGTGATAATTAATGACAGGAGATTATCTCCAGTCACAACATTGTGAACACGCCATTCATCTGTGTTTTACCTATTAACGAAAACAAAATCAAGATGGATATAATTTGTGTAAAAACAATAAAAGTATTTCCGTCTTATCTATGAAGGCTGGCTACACTATAAATATATACCAAGATATTGTGGTAAACAACTGAATCATTTGTTTGATTTGTATTTTGTTGATGAAAGAAATCATAATTGCAGTCTTAAGGTGTAGACAGGGACCACAAGTTTCCAAGTATTGTTTTCAACTAATCTGTGTAGCCTGAATAATATTTAATGCTGAAGGGGATGCAAAGATCAAATGATACGTAAAGCATTCCAAATAACTTCAATCCTTGTTTTCTTTTATTTTTGGATGTTTTACATATGAAGTATGGTAATGTATTCCTCTAAAAAGTCTATTTATTCTACATATTAAAACAAAAATTTTTTGTCCTCAAAAAAAAGGTGAGGGAACAGATTTGTCCATAGATATGAAAGTAGCATTACATTGGTAGAATTATTTCTCATTTTCACATCTTGTGTGCTAGCCATGGTAAATGAGATGGATAAAAGTAAAAAGAAAACTTCATTTTAGCTTTCGAAAATCAATGAGATGTTAGCATTTACAGCAATAGTTGCATTCATTTTATTAAGCCAAGGTCCTTTAATTACAGCAATATGACTTGACTTTTCCTATAACTAACCAACCTGCCAACACCTTTCCTTGTTTTTCTAAAACACAGCAGGAATATGATATACTTATTATCATATTGACCAAAATATTTATTCCCTCCTAAATATTCCTTATAAATATACCTTCCTATATAGTATTTGCCCCTGGCTTCCAGAAATATAGATAGAACAGTATATGGTTGCAAAGTCTAATGAAGAGAACATATTATTTGCAATTTACTGTAATGGGGTATCTATTGTAAAAGTCTCTGAGGCATGAAACATGTCCTATACAAGTTTATTAAGGAAGGGATTAAAGAAACAAGTACACCTTTATGCTTAATCTACAATAGGAACTCTGTAGGCAAACTTTAGTAAAATAAATTATGGATTTAATGTAACTGATTTATCAAATTATAATGATACTATTTGATAGCTTATATGTGGTTTCTTCATTAAGTGACAACAAAACGTTATTTAACTGACAATCTCTGAGTTGTTCTTTAATTACTATATAAGGGAATACAATAATTTAATAACTATTCCAGGGTATATATACGAATTCTTTAAATGTCAGACTTTTTATGTGTTGCAGTCATAAATATAAGCATATGCAATTACACCATCAATACTTAATAGAGGGAAAATTTTAAATGCTAGTGTTTGGTATTTATCTTATGTTATTTCATTAAAAATTCATAAATTGTGCCTTCACACTTTTACTTATAGTAAATGAGGGAAAGTCTTCATAGAAAATTTGACTTGGAAGAAAGCTCCATCAAGTAGCCCTTTCCCTTGAAATAAACTGTTCATCTACAGAAATCTGTTAATGTGTCAAGCTTCTGCATATAAATGTTTAATGTTTAATGCTTAATGCCCTTGCTATCAGCTCCTAAATGGATGATACAGAATTTATGAAAGTTGATATATTGTAACTATAGTTACAGAACAACAACAAAAATCTATCTGTTCACATTTAACTGCCTTGCTTTTAAAAACTTTCAAAAGCATCTGGATAGACAGAGTGAGAAGCTGTTAGCAAATAAAAGTGGTCACATGATACTGCATAAGTTCCAACTTCTAGTAATTAAAACTTCTGTCTCCACCTGGTTTGAACATGCATGCATACATACATACATACATACACATACACACATTATGCACCCCTCTCCTCTTTTAAAAGAAAACAACAGATTATATTTCAATATCTGATTTTAACTTGACCTGGTATGTAACTTTCCCAACTAAATCTAGAGAAAATAATCCTTGCATCAATTTTGTAAAATTTGCACATTGAGTCAGGAAATAATGGAATGCTATTTTATCCTAGTATCCTCTGTCAAGCTTAAACCTGTAGTCACATTCCCTGGTCAGGAGAATATTTTGTGGAATAGTCAAGCTTAAATCAATGACAAAAGTGGAACTTGGTTGAAGTTCTAAGTGACAGTTTGCTATATTATATTAACTATTATCTTTTAAATATTAATAGAAAACTTTAGTTAACATGATTTATAACATCAATATCTTTACTATTTCTTTTCACTGTTGGGTGCCTAAACTCTATGGATATTATACTTTTGTAACTTTAACTTTATAGCATTTTAAGTGACATTCTTTTAGAATCTTCAAGTTAACTAATGCCATTACTTCTATTTAGTGTGCTTTGAGAATGAAGAGGCTTCTTCAAAACTCCCAAGCTGTATCAAGAGATGTTTCACACTGCTTTCAAGGCATGAGTTCTCCATATGGTCTGGGAATGAACATGATTTCATTCTCCTGTGAGGCAAAGAAACCAACTATTAGTCTCGGCAAGTGATGACTCAAGGAAGAATCAGTCTTTGACCCATCAGCATCTCATGTGCTGACAGCATAAGGGTGCCAACAATGCATGACGACAAGCATCTGCACTGGACATGATGGAAGCTTTTCTTTAAGTCCTCCTAACCATTTCTATTCTTGCACCTTAGGGAAAATGAAGGCACACAAAGCAGGTAGCCAGAATGTAGCTGAAATAAATGTGTTGTTTAAATACTAAAATCTATTTTGTGAAAGTTCATATGCATGCTAATAACTAATTTAGTACGTTTCAAGTAATAGAACTGTAAATATATATATATATATATATATACGTATAAAGTAGGAGCATTTTTTACATTTTTGCCTCCTTATTTAATCTCACTAACAAGTTTTTATTGTATGGATATGGTTTTATAAATTAAAGATGTCACTCTAGTATGTGTATTTATGCACTTAACCCATGTGTGTGTATGTGTATAATCTCCAATGAGATATTTAGCTTTCCTTAAAATGATTTACACTGTGTTTTTTCTCTCAGTCTTAAAGAGATGCTGTATAGAAAATCTACTCATTAGATACTTACATATGTTATTAATTATGTATGCTTAAGTGGAGATATATTTAAATATATTTAGAAATGTTTAATTGCATATGCTACACTTTGATAATTGAATTGACAGGGCATATGCACAATTTCTTATTTTAATTTAAAGTTATGTTGACTTTGTGGTGAAAAATATTCAACCAGCCAAAATAACAATCAATAACTCCTAGTATACAGCAACAGTTTACCAGTGTATTTCATTTGAACTTAACATGACTATTGGAACAGTTAAAAACAAAGCAATTGTATAGATAGTTTGGGCACTGGTGGTAGTTGCTTTGATATAACTACCTTGATATACATTTAATCTCTTTAGATTTGATCTGCGATTAAATGTTATTTTGTGTTACATTTATATAAATAAACATGGTTTAAATGACAACATAAAACAGAATGAATAGGTAACACAGAACATTTGAAACATATCCCATATTAAAACTATTTACACATGTGGAACTGGCCAAATTTGACATGTTGTTTCAATAAAATATTGAGAGTAAACAAGCGAGTATCATTTCCTCTCAAGGTTTCAAATGTTCATGTTTACAAATTTGTCCTGCACATTAATATGTAAACATGCATTACAGTGAGCAGATGTACAGGAAAATGTTATAGTGTCTTTGTATTAAGTTCAAATGCCTACACATGTTTATTGGCTAATTTGTAACTGCTTAAAAGAGCTACAATCATTAAAGTTAAACATAATAGAAAATTCTGAAAATATAATAAAATGTATACCATTAAACACTGTAGTCAAATATTATTTTGTTGTTATTGTTAAACATAAAAGAATTTTGACTTTGATTTATATCACATTCTTATGCACATGGTGATATAATGTAATATTTTAGTTATAAAATGTGTAATTAACAACTTACTGATATGAAAAGAAATAAAATTATGAGTTTGTGTTAGATAAAATTTGATGTCTATGTTTTTATTAGATATATAATTTAGTCTTTCCTTCTTATGGTCATTTGTTAAGGTAGTGCTTTAGTACTTAACTTTTATTTATATTTTACCTGGAATTTTCATATTTCATTTATAACAAAGATTTTGTGACCTTCTAACCAATTAAACTCGCTAGTCTTCTTTCTTGCTGAATTTTATAAATTTTTGGAGAGAATGTTGTCATAGCAACAACACACACACAATGCTACTTATAGATCTTGCTTTTAAAAAAGCAACAAAAATCAATGTTGAAATTAAAAAACTTTGCATTGCAATCACACAAATGGTATTTTCATTTAATTAAAGGAAGTCATGCACAGGCCAAAGAGTGTTCATATGACTAAGAGTTGCATTTTGCAAATCAGGGCTGACTTGTCTTTAATTCCTTATAGTAGACAGAGAGAGAACTGTTTGGCCAAATGGTCACCACTTTGTGACCTGTCACAGTGTTTCTCTCTCTGTAACTAGTGAGGAAAAATTGGATGCAGTCACATCAGAAGAGGATCTGTGGGCCCAAGTTCCATACGTATAAGAATAAAAGGGAGATTAATCTGGTATTTGCACACAAATGTTGCAATCAATTTCAACAGGTGTGAGGAAGCAAAGCAGTTGCCGTGAGCCCTGAGTTTTACAGGGGTAGTGAGAATAGTCACCCCAACTTATGCTAACAAGTGCCTGAGACCACACACACATGCGCGTGCGCGCACACACACACACAACTTCAGTTTATTACTATACGTACCTTTCCTACTAAACCATGAATGAAGGAGAAATGGGATGGTTTTTAGTAGAATTTATTTTTTCAACTACACACACACATAATTCTATATACTGAAACTTGAAAAACCACAAAAGACAAAAGCAAAATGGTGAAGAATCACAAATAGTTTGTAGTTTGACTTACAGACTGTGAGCATCTTCACATGCTAGACAGTTTTATGTAGGTGAGGTCATACAATGTTAATGATGATTCTCACACATAAGGTCCCCCAAACTAGGAGTAAATACCAAAATCTGGTAAACCTCTCTCACTGTAACTACCTGATTTGGTTAGTTCTGGCCTTTCTAAGAGGTTTTATATGACTTTTACCAATATTTTCCTAATTCATTGGAAAGTATATTTTGTTTTTTCCCTTTTTTGATTTTTTGTTCTGCTTTTGATGCATGTAACTGGACTTGTTTAAGGCACTGTGCTGTTATGATGGTTGTATACCACATCGGGTTAATTTCCCTATCTATCACCTTAAATATTTCTCCATTTCTTGGGGAGAAAGAAGATTTCAAATCTCTCCTATCTATTTTGGGTGTGGTTCATTATTGTTAATTGGAGTCATGGTTCATTATAGAGAGCATCAAGACTTAGTCTACCTAAGCGAAGCTTTGTATACATTGACACCCCTGTCCTGGTCCTTTGAAACCTCCTGACTTACCAGTCACTGGTAAGTGTATTTTCATTCTTCATATTATGAGAATAACTTTTAAAACTCTAACATATTATTTTTCTTTATTTGCATGTATTCTCTCATTTAATATTTTCCAGGCAGTATAGACATTTTAGTGATATTAACTCTAACAATCCATGCTCAGGGGATATTTTCTATTTGTTTGTATCATCTTCAATTTTATCCCATCAATGTTTTATTGTTTTCATTAAAGAAGTCTTTCATTTCTTTGGTAAAGCTTTTTCTAAGCCTTTTTTTGGCCTTTTTCCAGACAAGGTCTCACTCTTTAGCCTAGGCTGCCTGAAACTCATTATGTAGCTCAGTCTGGTCTTGAACTGGTCATACCTCAGTCTTTTAAGTGCTGAGACTGAACACATAAGGCATCTTACTGGCTCTGTAGTTATTGTAAATGAAAATGAGTTTATGATTTAGTTCGCAAAGTTTCTCATTGACACATGGAAAGCTATGTGCATACATGGTTTTTGTATCTTTCAACTTCACAGTATATGTTCCTAAGTTCTTACAGATTTTTAGGTGGTTTTTAGGATTTTCTCTGTGTAAGACTACTAAGTTAATATTGATCAACATCTGCAACTTCTCAGTTATTCAGCACTGCGCACAGTTAGACAAATATGAAATCAAATTGTTCATCAACAGATGAATTTCTAGAGATGATAGGGTATATGTACACAGAAAAGAATACTATTTATCCTAAAAATAATTAGAATTTCAAGAGGCATTGCATTAATCTTCATGAACCTGGACTGTGACAAATTTGACTTTTTATTTTCCAATTTAAATAGTTTAAATTTCTTTTGTCATAATTCTGACTAAGAATTTTGGTTATATGTTAAATGGCTGTGATAAATTAAGTACCCTGGATTTGTCCCTATCTTAAATGAAAATCTTTTATCTTTCCCCACATTTAGTATGAAATTCACTCCCGTTATGATGTTGATTTTTTTCTGATTCATTGAGTCTTTGTCATAGAGATATCGAGTTGCTGAAAGTCATTCTATCAAGAACTCCCTTTCCTTCCTTTTGTTAATTTGACCTATTTTGTTTATTGATTTAAGTATGTTAAACTGCACTCACATCTATAGGATGAATTCTACTAGATTATGCCAGCAGATTCTTTTAATATTCTTCTTGAAATGATATACTAGTGTTTTCATGGAAGGTTTTGCACATACACATGCACACACACGTGCACACACACACACATACTGATTTGCACTTTTCCTTTTCTATTTGTTGCTTTTCTGACTTAGGTATGTGGGTTGCTGGCTGGTCTTACTTTGGATTTGAAAGATTCACTTCCTTTACATGTTCTTTAGTTTAGTTTAGATTTGTTTCCGTAGCTTAAAAAGAAATATTAATTATTCTTAATTTTTTGTAGAATTCAACAGTGTGGCTGCCATTTCTGGGCTTTTCTTTGATGAAAGAATGTTTAAAAGCTGCTTTAATCTCATTATTAGTGTTGGTATATTTTCAAATATTTCTTGAGTAAGTCTTGTTGGTATGTATATACATAGGATTTTATTCATTTTATTATAAATTTTCAACAATTATAGTTGAGCTATAAGTTTCTCATTATAATTTTTGTTTTTTATTGATTTTTCTTTTATTGAAAATACACCTTTTCATACAATATATTCTGATTACTGTTTCCCCTCCCCTAACTCCTCTGAGATCATCCCTACCTACCCTTCCACCCAAATCCATACCCTTTCTGTCTCTCCTTAGAAAACAAACAGGCATATAAAATAATAATAAAATTAGAAGGATAAGACAAAACAAACCAAATAGAATAAAATAAACAAACAAGATAAAAGCTAAAGAAAAAGCACAAGAAACACATATAGACACAGAAAATCGCACTTGTTCATACACATGGGAATCTCATAAAACCCCAAACAGAAGCCATAGCATACACACAAAGTGTTCTGACAAAATATTATAAGACAAAGAACCTCCGAAGAAGCAATTGAGTTTGTTTTGTATTGGCCTTCTACTGCTGGGCATGGGACCTGACCTCAAGAGTGGTTTGTAACTTCTGAGATAGTTTCTGGTTTAGGGATGGGGTTTGGGTCTACTTGTCTCAGGGCTGTGACTTTATCTGGCACTGACCCATGTAGGCCCTGTGCATGCTGTCGTAGTCTCTGTGAGTTAATACTTGCATAGGTTCAGATGTGCTTAGAAGGCCTTGTTTTCTTGGGGAATTCCATTCCCTTTTACACTTAGAACCTTTGTGCCTCTTCTTTCACAGAATTCCCTGAATCCTGAGGGGAGGGATTTGATGGGGGCAACCCATTTAGGGCTGAGTGTTCGAAGATCTCTCTCTCTCTCTCTCTCTCTCTCTCTCTCTCTCTCTCTCTCTCTCTCTCTCTCCGAATTGTACTGCTGTGGGTCTCTGTATTTATTCTTATTCACTGTAGGAGGAAGCTTCTCTGATGATGGCTGAGCAAGACGCTCATCTATGAGTGTTGAAGAATGTTGCTACAAGAACTGTAGTATTTGGTTTCCCCCCAGGTCCAGGGCCCATCTAGTCTCTGGTTGTGGCTACCTAAGCAGTGTTGAGAAAGGGTTCCATTTCACAGAGGGGGCTTAAATCCAATCAGATTCTGCTTGGTTGGTTAGTCCCACAAGCGTTGTGCCTCTTCTGCACTAGCGCACCTCGCAGGCAGATCACCAATGTAGACTGAAGAATTTGTGAGTGAGTTGGTGTTATGTTTAAACATTATGGGAGGCAAGGGATGTGGCTCAGTCAGTAAAGTATCCACCAAGTAAGCAAAATTACTTGAGTTTGGATCCACGGCAGCACCCACTTTAGAAAAGCTAGGCACAACAACATACACCTGCAGTCCCAGTGCAGGGAAGACAGAGGCAAGGAGATCCCAATGTCTAACTAGTCAGGCAACCAAACCAATCAAGAAGCTCCAGATTCACTGAGATCCTCTTTCTCTATCACGTGTGTGATAGAGAGGGATGGAGGGAGACAGCTAGTATCACACACATACACACACATGTACACACATGCTCATACACAAACAGTTTTGAAAAATTATTTTTGAACTTGATGTATTATCTGTCTTAAATAATGTCGTGACTTGCTGTTAAGAAGAATGTGCCAGCAGTAGATGGCCCACAGAAAAGAAACTCGACAGAATCTTTGGACATTGTGTCATGAGGTCATGTCAGGGCTTTTGCTGTTTTTCTTCTTTTTTTATTTTAATTTTTTTAATTTTTAATTTTAACTTTATCTCCTCTCTTTTCTATTTACCCTACATGTCCTTTGCATATATATTATGGCTTCTAATTTTGTGTTTTTAATGGGATTCCTGAGTGTGAAAAACAAGGGGTCTCTGCGTCTGTTCCTTGTGTCTTTTCATGGGTTCTTTTCCTTCTGTTTGTTTTGTCCTATTTCAGTTTGTTTTAGTTTTATCTTATGTTTTGTTTTATCATTAGTCTTTAGAGGCCTGTTTTTTTATTTTTTTTTATTTTTTGTTTGTTTGTTTTTCGAGACAGGATTTCTCTGCGTAACAGTCCTGGCTGTCCTGGACCTCGCTCAGAAGACCAGGCTGGCCTTGAACGCACAAAGATCCACCTGCCTCTGCCTCTCAAGTACTGGGATTAAAGGCTTGTGCAGCCACTGCCTGTTTTCCAATGAAACAAGAAGGGGTGGATCCAGATGGGAGAAGAAGCAGTGAGAAACTGGGAGGAGTAGAGGGAGGGGAAACTGCAATTAGGATATATTACATGGGAAAAAAAAACCCTATTTTCAATAAAAGAAAACAATTACCCAGAAGCAAATACTACCACCATCTGTCTATGGTCCCTTTCATCTTCTTAAGCATATGTTCTAAGCCTTTAATACTCATCCATAAAATTTTTCTTTTTTTATAGCTGAATCTAATCTTTTGCATAAAATAACAGGTTTTCCAGGGACATAATTTCCCATGACAGGAAAATTGTGAATTATGGAACTTAATGAACTTCCATAAAATTATTGAACATAAAAAAGAAGAATACAATTTTTTAACTGTCAGGCAGAATGTAAGTTTCTATTTGATCTAATTTTAAATTTACTTTAAATATAATGTTTTTTATGTGGTTTTTCTGTTTGAAGTATCCGTTGCTGAAAGTAGGATGGTAAAGTCACTTACTAGAACTGTTTTTGTTTCTCTCTCCATCTAGATTTGTTGATGTCTACTATATGTATGTAGAGGCTCTGGGGATGGGAGATATGCATTTATGACTTAAAGTTTTGTTATATTGATCCCACTTACATAGTGGCATTGTCTCTCTCTGTTTGTCTGTCTGCCTGCTCGTCTGTCTGTCTATTTGTCTCTCTTTCTCTCTCTCTCTAATATATATATATACATATACACACATATATGTATATAATATATATTAACTTAAAATATATTTTATTCCTAAATAGTTCTGCTTTCTTTTTGCTTTTATTTGTAAGGACTATCTTTTCCCATCCATCCATTTCAATCTATTCATGTCTAATTTGGTGAAGTGAGTTCCTTGTAGGTAGCATATACTTGAATCTTATTTTGCTTATTCAGCCATATATTTTTCAAAATTGTTACTATGTAGCATTTGTTTTCATATATAGTGCACAATATTCTTTTTTGATGCATATTTGGGATGTCAAATGATCAAACCAGAGCAACTAACACTATATTTTTAGATTCATCTTTTCAAATATATTTTTTTATGTTCTAAAAGTCTTCAAACTATTCTCTAATTGTGTATTTCAATTGGCTAATTTAACCTGCTTAAATTCAAACTATTAACTCCTAAAGTATTGGTATTTCTATGTTGTTTACTTCCTGGTTCTTTTGTAGATATTTTATTTTTCCAATATTAGAGTCACTCTTTCAAAATTTATGAAAACTTATAAAATTATTTTAGATTTTGAAACAGTTTTTCTGTGTCAATCCTTATGATCAGATGGTTTCTCTTCTTCACTTTTTTGTATGCATAGATATGTTAGTTGATTTTGAAATTTTGAGCTGGCCTATCCTATGTGGAATAAAGTCCACATTATCTCACTTATTAATTTTGTATAAAATTGATATGATTTATATCATTTCCTTGTGACTTTAAACAAATAATATCAAGTCATATAGTTCAAATTGTTTGTATTATCATTGTCTTGTTTTAGTATCAGGAAAAATCTACCTTTATGAAGTGAATTGAGAAATATTCATCTTCTGTCTTGTGGCAAACTGTAGAAAATTTGTGTGGACACTCTTAAGGGTAGGCTCCATATCTAGGAGTAGATGGCCAACACACACACACACACACACACACACACACACACAAATAAAAAAAACTCAGTGGCATCTTTGCAGGTTCTTGGTCTCATGATATTTTATCAGGACATATTTTTTTATCTTAAAGGTACTTTGCATACGTAATCTGGCTTCTGGCTTTGTGTTTTCATGGGATTCCTGTATGTATGAATGTGTGTATGTTGTGCATATGTCTCTGTGTCTATATATGTTTCTTGTGCTTCTTCTTTGGCTCTTTTTTCCCATTTGTTATTTTGTCCTATTTGGCTTGTATTTGTTTTATCTTTTATTTCATTTTATTATTGTTCTTTACATGCCTGTTTGTTTTCTAAGGAGAGACAGAAAGGGTATGGTTTTTCCTGGGAGAAGAGATGGGAAGGATCTCAGAGGAGTTGGGGAAGTGAAAATCATAATCAATATATTTAATGAAAATATCCATTTTCAATAAAAGTAGAAGAAATGGTTTTAAAATTAAAATTTATGTTGATTTTTTAGACACTTGGTAGTATTTATCAATAAAAACGTATGTATATATTTTTGAGAACTATTCTTCAATTTTAGATCATTAAATTAAAAGTAGCATATCACAAAATACATCTATAAAGTTATATACCTTAAAATAGTTGGTTTTATTGTTGCTGTCATCAAAATATTTAAAATGAACCAACATGAGAGGGTAACAGTTCATTTTGGGTGAAGTTAAAAGAGAATACAGTTCATCATGTGAGGAATGCCTGGCAGCTGAAGAGTGAGCTTGCTGGTCTTTTGCATCAAAAGTCAGATTTCAGAGAGAGATTAATGCTGATGCTCAGTTTGCCTTGCTCTTTTTATTCAGTACAGTGTCCAGCCAATGGGCTGTTTCCATCCATCTCTCTGCCTTAGTTAAACCTCACTGAAAACACTCTCATCTAAAACACCTAGAAGTGCATCTCCTAGGTGATCCTCAGTCCAGTTTTACTCACAGTCATGATGACTACCACCTACCTTAAGTAGCTTTAATTCCATTTATGAATTTAGGGAACCACTGTTTTCCCGGGAAAACAGGCCTTAAGGAAACTCCCAGGAAACCACAAGGATGATCCCAGCTAAGAATCTAGTGGAGAGAGTGAAGATCGAAACAGAGAATTCTCAACAGATGAATCTCTAATGACTGAAAGGCACTTAAGGAACTACCTAACATCCTTCGCCATCAGGGAAATGCAAATCAAAATGACTCTGAGATACCATCTTACACCTGTCAGAATGGCTAAGATCAAAAACACTGGTGACAGCATATGCTGGAGAGGATGTGGAGTAAGGGGAACACTCCTCCATTGCTGGGGGGAGTGCAAACTTGTACAGCCACTTTGGACATCAGTATGGCATTTATCAGAAAATTTGGAATCAACCTTCCTCAAGACCCAGCAATATCACTGCTGGGTCTATACCCAAAAGATGCAGATCCATACCACAAGGACATCTATTCAACTATGTTCATAGCAGCATTATTTATAATAGCCAGAACCTAGAAACATCCTTGATGCCCCTCAACTGAAGAATAGACAAAGAAAATGTGATACTTTCACACAATGGAGTACTACTCAGCTGTCACTAGGTTATAATGACATTTCATTGCCCATGTAGGAATCAAGTACCAATCATCACTCAAACTACCAATTCTTTTTTCCTATGGATTTAATAAGTTTGTACATTATAAGCGGGATGATGCAGTCCATTATGCTGTGACTAGATTCTGTACCATGCCAGTATATTGTTGTTATGGCTGTAAAGTGCTCTATTATATGGATATATTACATCTATTTCCTTATTCAGTAGTAAATGTATAGATGGTTTTCTACTTTTCAGCTACTGTGAATAATGTTGTTGAAAATATTCATGTACAAGTTATTTTGTTAATATATCTGTCAATTGTCTTGGATATATATCTAGGGATATTATTTCCGAGTAGCACAAGAAGTGTATTCTTGACCATTTGAGAAACAATAAAGTAGTTTTCAAAATGACCACACTAATTTCATTGCCTTCCAGTACATGCAAATTACATAAATTTCAATTTCTTCAATCCTTGTCAGCAGTTGGTTTTGCCCATCTTGTTTAGTTCGATCATTCTGATTGGAATGCCATATTAAAGTATCACATTACACCTGTCATTAACATTTTCCTAATGACTAATGATGCTGAGAATATTTTAATGACTGTATAGTTATAGCATAACTTGAATTTACACATTAACTTGATTAACAACATATCAATTTATGACAAAATCATATGGATATTTGGAAAGAGTTCTGTACATGATCAACTTCCTAAGCATTCCAATTTTCTAGCATTATAAAGCTTTCCAAGCCCTGAGCACATAATTACTTTGTAGATGATTTAAGTTAAAGTCAGGATTGCTGGGCTTTCTTTACCTGACTAAAATATTGGTGAGAAGTCATGAAGGTTGGTGGCTTCCTTCTTCTGCCTGTAAGAATTATATTTCATAGACCACCTGTTTTGGATTAAAGAAGTTCTTTCTACAAATTGATTCTTGATTACAATTACTTACAAAGCTTGAAAGGGTTGTTAAACCCTTTTTACATGACTTTTCATATGACAAAGTTTTTTCTTTTATTCTAATGTGAGATGCTACATTGACTTATTTTCATAGCTTAATATGATCTTCTATTCCATTTCTCAAGTAATACCACATGTATTATACCTTGTAAATGGTGATATGTTATTTTATTAGCAGATTTTATGAGAAAGTTTTTATTAATTTTTATCTGAATTTATGATGGGCACTGACTTGTATCTTACTCTGTTGGCTGTGACATTTTATTATATTACATACATTATATTATAATTATGCAGCCTTCACAGAGTGAGTTGGAAAATGTTCCTCCTATTATATATTATTAGTTAAGAATGTTATTTCTTTTTAAATATTTGAAGAAAAATTCAATTTAAAACACTTAAATCTAAGCTTTTGTGTGTATGTTATTTTATCACTTCTTACATTATTATTTCCTACTAATTCATTAACTTTTTATGATTTTTATTTTCTAGAACTTTCCCCCACTTTATCTGTTTTTGTTTTTTTTCTAAATTTTTACAGTAGTTTTTCATAGTGTCTTATTTTTCCAAGGTTTGTAGCAATGTTGTGTTCATGCTAGATACTATAATTATCTAATTATATAACTATATAATTATAGTTAATATAATTATACCTTTTCTTTTTGTCTTAGCTACTGAAAGTAGCATCAGTTTTATTCATCTATCTTTTCTAAGAAACAACTTAAGTTTAATTGTTTCTTGTTATTGTTTTTATTTCATTTATTTCGGTGGTATTTTTCTAGCCTTTTTTTATTGAAAAAAAAAAAAAAGAGATTCCCGCCTCCTCCCAGCCTCCCTTTTCCCTCCCCCACTTCCCAATCTTCTCCATCTCCCCCCACTCCTCTCCCCCTCCCTCTCCAGTCCGAAGAGCAGTCAGGGTTCCCTGCCCTGTGGAAATCCAAGGTCCTCCCACCTCCATCCAGGTCTAGGAAGGTGAACATCCAAACTGGCTAGGCTCCCACAAAGCCAGAACATGAAGTAGGATCAAAACCCAGTGCCATTGTCTTTGGCTTCTCATCAGCCCTCATTGTCTGCCATGTTCAAAGAGTCCGGTTTTACCCCATGCTTTTTCAGTCACAGTCCAGCTCAAAAGCATTTGTTCAACTATGTTCATAGCAGCATTATTTGTTATAGCCAGAACCTGGAAACAACCTAGATGTCCTTCAATAGAAGAATGGATGAAGAAAGTGTGGAATATATACACATTAGAGTACTACTCAGCGGTAAAAAAACAATGACTTCTCAAATTTTGCATGCAAATGGATGGAAATAGAAAACACTATCCTGAGTGAGGTATTCCAGACCCAAAAAGAGGAATATGGGATGTACTCACTCATAATTGGTTTCTAGCCACAAATAATGGTCATTGAGTCTATAATCTGTGATCCTAAAGAAGCTAAATAAGAAGGTGAACCCAAAAAAAAAAAAAACATATAGTTATTATCCTGGATATCGGAAGTAGACAAGATTGCCGGGCAAAAAATTGGGAACTTGGGGGTGGGGTGGGACGGGGGTAAGGGCAGATGGGGAGAGAAAAGTAAGAAGGGGAGAATGGGGGAACTTGGGGAAACGGGATGATTGGGAGAAAGGAAGGTTGGATAGGGGAGCAAGGAAGCACAATTCTTAGTTAAGGGAGCCACCTTAGGGTTGGCAAGAGACTTGAACCTAGAGTGGCTCCCAGGAGCCCAAGGCGATGTCCCCAGTTAGTTCCTTGGGCAGCTGAGGATAGGGAACCTGAAATGACCTTATCCTATAGCCATACTGATGAATATCTTGCATATCACCATAGAAACTTCATCTGGCGATGGATGGAGATAGAGACAGAGACCCACATCGGACTGAGCTCCCAAGGTCCCAATGAGGAGCAGAAGGAGGGAGAACATGAGCAAGTAAGTCAGGACCACGAGGGGTGCACCCACCCACTGAGACAGTAGGGCTGATCTATTGGGAGCTCTGGTCTTTTATTATTTTTGTTTCTTATGTGTTTTATATGCTCTTAGTTTTCTAGTTTCTGAATTCAAATTATCGAACTGACATCCCAACATCCTTTATTTTGGTGTTAGGGGGGCTTAAAGTAAGGCCAGGAATAGGCTACCCATGCAGTCTAACAAGAAGTTGCGACTTTAGCCTTCTCATCAATGTAGACATTTACAGGTGTGTATTTCTAATTACAGTTAACTGAATCTGAGAAGATTTGCTTTGTTCCTTTATCTTTCACTAATATTAGAAAGCTTTTAATTTCCACTGTGATTTCCTTTTAAGCCACTGAAAGTTTTAGGAGTATGTTTTAATAATCTTTCACTTACTTGTTTCATCTAATCCTGAAAAGAAGGTATTGAAATGTTTGACTATTATGCTCTGATGTCTACTTCTCTCTTCATTTTGATTAGTTTTGATTTCACATATGTTAGAAGTCTGTTGTTACGGTTGTAGTTATATTGTCTTGATAGATTTTTTTTTAAAAAAAGATAAATTATCTTGTACCCCAGGATGTCTGGAAACATGTTTTTTTTTATTGTGTTGCTGCTGTTGTTTTATTTTGCTTTGTTTTGTTATTGAAAATTCAACCTGTGGCCCCAGACATGCTAGGCAAGCATTTTACTAATAATCTGAATTTCCAGACGATATGTTCTCACAATTTTCTCTTCTTCTGTACAGGAAAGTATAGATTAGAGTCACTTCTTTCAAGTAGCAGAGTTCTCTAAGTAAAAATGGTAAAAGTCGGCTACAACTGTGCTGAACTGCGTTATCTCAGCACTCACAAAAGCATACCAGCATCGTAAGTGACCAGAGCATTAGAGGTGAGACGAGCAAACTCTTGAGACCAGATCTCTCTGTTGACTTGAAAAATCCTATGAATTTGCCTCAACATGTCCTTTGAAGCCTATTGTCATTATATACACATATCATGATGTGAAGTACTTACTAAACTCTGAACTCTTCTCCAATTTTGAGCACTTCTTTGTCAACACTTTAGTGTGTAATAATCAATGATGATCCATATGACTCTAATTGCATTAAGACTTTTATATAAATACATTTTTAAAAAATCTTAGTTGCGGGGTTGGTGAAGATTTTCTCCCAGTCAGTGGGTTGCCTTTCTGTCTCAGCAACAGTGTCCTTTGCTTTACAGAAGCTTCTCAGTCTCAGGAGGTCCCATTTATTCAATGAGGCCCTTACTGTCTGTGCTGCTGGGGTTATACTTAGGAAGTGGTCTCCTGTGCCCACTTGTAGAGTACTTCCCACTTTCTCTTCTATCAGGTTCAATGTGTTCAGACTGATATTGAGGTCTTTAATCCACTTGCACTTGAGTTTTGTACATGGTGATAGATATGGATCTATTTTCATTCTTCTACAGATTGACATCCAGTTTTGCCAGCACAATTTGTTGAAGATGCTCTCTTTT